>NC_051161.1:171758018-172029219 GCF_013339745.2 Dermacentor silvarum | reverse complement strand
CGTAAGCGCGGACCAAGCGAGCTAGAAGGAAATATACAAAATAGCCGTATTCACAGCCAGCAAACGCGTTCTCTGTGCGGTTAGTCACTGCGGTATTACATTGCGGTGACGTGGTACTTAATATATCCCAAATTATTGCGATGTTGGCTAATAGCAACCAAAATATCAGGCTCGTAGCAGACGCCCGCCGCCTTGGCGCGGCTTCCGCAGCGGAGAAAGCCCACGGGTCCGGTACAGCAGCGCCGCGGCGCGGGAGTTCACACAAAAAGGTCCTCGCTCCTCCCATGTATTTGCGCGGCGCTTTGGACACTCTCCCATATTCTAGGTCACTCTACTTGACGTAAAGCGTGAACAACAATGGTGACAGAGGGCATCCTTGCTTCAATCCTTGGTGAATTCCCACCATTTCATTTCCTTTTCGACCTTCCCATGCCACTTGTACTTGGTTGTCTCGATATATCTCCCTCAGCAGCTCCACGAAATCGTCATCTATGCCTTCGTATTGAAGAATATCCCACAAAAATTCCCTGTCTACGTTGTCATAAGCTCCTTTAATATCTAGAAATGCTACCCATAAAGGTCTTTTCTGAGCTACTGAAATCTCTATGCACTGAGTTAGTACAAACATATTGTCTTCTAAGCGTCTGCCTGGCCTGAACCCATTCTGTAGTTCCCCCAAAACACCGTTTTCCTCCACCCACTTCGACAGTTCTAATTTTATGGCTTGCATTGCCATTCTATATATCACCGACGTTACTGTAACTGGCCTGTACGAGCTCGTCTTATCCTTATCTCCTTTGCCTTTGTAGATGAGATTCATCTTGCTTTCACGCCATCCAACGGGAATATTCTTTGTTCTAATCACTTGCTCTATGGCATTAGTCAGCAGTGCCTTGCTTTATGGACCGAGGTTTTTGATTAGCTGTATTGGGATTTCATCGGGTCCTGCTGCCGTGTTGTTAGGGACATTTTCTGCTGCCTTTTTCCAATGTGTCAGAATGGATGGATGGATGGATGGATGAGGCTGAACCCTTTAAATCGGGCGGTGGCATACGCCACCTAGCCATGGCTATTAACATAATTTGTACTTTGTGGTGGGTGAAATTTCACCCCTGCCTTAATTTTATCCACCAATCAGATAACCTCTGTTTGGTTATTTCTACCCGCTTAAAGTCTATTTTGCCTTCACTGTCCCTAAACCCCAATGCTTTGAAAAAATCAGCCCCGTTGCCTTGCACTGTAGGGTTAAGCCCCTTACAGAAAAGTATGAGGTGTTCAGCCGTTTCCTCTTCTTCTCCACACGCACAGCACAATGTGTCTATACCTTGGTACTTGACTCGGTACATCTTAGTCCGTAATACTCCCGTCCTGGCTTCAAACAACAAAGAGCTTCCCCTAGAATTATCGTAGATATTTTCTTTGGCAATTTCTTGCTTGAAAGTTCGGTATGTGCCCAGTGCTGATTTCGTCTGCATCCCTGTTTTCCACAGACCCCTCTCTGTTTCCTTAACCTTTTTCTTAGCCGCTGTTTCCTGGTTTGCACCCCTCCTGCAGTCCAAATATTTGATTGACAGTTTTCTGGTCAGCTTCCTCCATTTTGTATCAACATTCATCATGTACAAATAACTGAAAACTCTCCTTGCCCACCGCTTTTCTGCCATCTCTCTCAATCGCTCCTCAAATTCTATCTTGCTGCTGGCTTCCCTGCACTCGAATGACGTCCATCCCATGTCACCCTGTACCCCCTGATTTGGTGTATTTCCGTGTGCTCCCAGAGCCAGTCTACCTACCCCTCGCTGCTTAACTTCCAACCTTGCTCGAACCTCTGATCTCATGCACAGGACCGCATTGCCGAAAGTCAAACTAGGGACCATCACCCCTTTCCAAATCCCTCTCACCACTTCGTACCTATTGTAATTCCACAGTGCCCTATTTTTCATCACAGCTGCATTTCTGCTACCTTTAGCCGTCACATATTTTTCATGTTCTGTTAGGTACTCAGCCCCATTGTTTATCCACACTCCAAGATATTTGTACTTATCCACCACCTCCAGCGTAACCTCCTGTATCCTATGCTCGCTGCCCTGATTATCATTAAAAGTCATGACTGCCGATTTTTCTTTACTAAACTTCAAACCTAAGGTATCTCCCTCTTTACCACAGATGTCCATTAATCTCTGCAAGTCTTCCTTGCTGTCAGCCATAAGTACAATGTCATCTGCATACATCAGTCCTGGTAATGACTGTTTAATCCATTCTCCCTGCTTGAAATAGGAAAGGTTGAAGCCAAGTCCGCTCCTCTCTAATTTTTTCTCTAATCCTTGTAAATACAGCATGAACAACAGAGGTGACAGAGGGCACCCCTGCCTAAGCCCCTGCTGTATCTCTATAGGCCCAGATACCTTGTTTTCCCATTTTATAAGCACCCTGTTACTTTTATAGATATCTTTTAAAATATTTCTTACTCCATCTTCCACCTCTAGAGTGCCCAGTATGTCCCACAAATCCTTTTGGATTACACTATCATAGGCTCCCTTGATATCCAGAAAGGCAAGCCATAGGGGCCTGTGTTCCTTTTCTGCTATTTCAATACACTGTGTCAATGAGAACAGATTATCTTCTAACCTTCTTTGTTTCCGGAACCCATTTTGTAGTTCCCCCAGCACCTCCTCGCTCTCCACCCATGCCTGCAGTCTGTCCTTTATAATCTGCATCACCACCCTGTAAACCACTGACGTCACTGTTATGGGACGGTAGTTGTTTATGTCGGCTTTGTCCCCCTTTCCCTTATATATCATGCTCATCCTGCTCAGTCTCCACCCGTCGGGGGCTTTACCGTCCATTATCATTTTGCTCACTGCCTCTCTTAATGCTTTCTTAGATTTTGGGCCCAATGTCTTTATCAACATAATTAGGATGCCATCAGGACCTGTCGACGTGCTACTAGGAACCCTCTTCTCTGCCCTTTCCCACTCGCTTTGTGCCAGTGGAGCCACTGCACTGACTAGTCCATCCTCACCTGATTGAGCACATGCTATGTTTCGTTCTTTAAATTTTTCTGTCATCATTGTTCTTATATGTTCCATTGCCTCATCTCCCTCTAGTCGAACACCTTGAGCTGTAACTATAAACCTCTGCTCTAGGCTAGTCTTATTACTCAAGGAGTTGAGATGTTGCCAAAATTTCTTCGCTGCTTTTCTATCCTTTTTGTTTACTTCTGACAACCATTGGCTCCCCTTTCTTCTGATCTTCTCATTGATCAAATTGGATGCTTCCCTTCTACAGCTTAAGAAGTTGTTCCATTTTCTGCCTACATCAGCTTCTGGTTCACCCCTCTGCTTTGAATATCTGTGTTCCCTGGATGCTTCCTGGCGTTTCTCTATGGCCTTCTTAACCTCCTCATCCCACCAGCTCTTGGGTTTACGTCTTCTGTTCCCTTTTGTCCTGACTCGTACCTTAGTAAGCTCTAGCTCAAATAGTCCTGTTAAATTTGCATATGTCCATTCTGTTTTTGTATCCTCTGAAATTACTTCCTCAATTTGCTGGGTTGCTATTTCAAGCTGCTTTTCCGAGTAAAATATCCCACCTGGTTGTTCATCTTGCCTCCTACCTACTTTCATTTCCCTTCTAAAACTCACCTTAATACGTTTGTGATCACTACCTAGACTTCTGGAGCCATATTCATCTATGCTCATTACATTTAGCCTATCGTGCATCCTATGTGACATTAGTGCATAATCTATCGTCGACTGCAGGCTCCCTACCTCCCATGTTATGTGCCCTTCACACTTCTCAGTACTGTTGCATACAACTAAGTCATGCATTTCACACATATCCAGCATCATGTTGCCTGTTGAGTCTGTGTACCCGTCCATGTCTTCTATGTGTGCGTTCATATCTCCTAGTATAATAATCTCGCACCCTTCTCCTAGCTCATTAATGTCACTTGATATGCATTCCAGCATTTTTTTGTTTTCCTCTTTGGCATTTGCTCCTGTCCACAGGTATACAAAGCCAAGGAGTGTCTGCTCTCCTGCAACTTTCCCTTTTAGCCATAAATGCTCCTTGCATTCCTGTTTGACCCTTTGCCAGTTCATACTTTTATGAATAAATGCACCAATTCCACCCCCTTTTCTGCTGCCCTCTGTTCTATTGCAATATTCCCATGCATAGTCAGGGTTACAGGGAGGTTGCTCCATGTCCCTAAGATGTGTCTCCACAAACCCGTATACCATCAGCTTTTCTTGCCTTAGTTGCTCGTCTATCTCCTCCCACTTCAGCCTATTCCTGCCACCTTGCATGTTAATGTAACCTATGTCAGAATGACCTTGCCCCTGGTGCTTACGTCTATTTCTTCTACCGATTCTACGTTTCTTGAATCTTGGAGCCTCTCTGGGTCCGTCTTCGTCTACACTACAGAATAGTGTCAGAACACAGCGCCGCTGCGCGGCAGCGGCGCGCGTAAACAGGAGAGAGTTGAGCGGGGGCTTCGGCGCTGACGTGCCAGGCATCCTAGTAAAGGAGGCCTGGCACACTGTAGCAGTAGTAGCCACTGTAGCGGTAGTGCGTGTGGATGAGGTAGGGACGACTTGCCCCATTCCTACTATGATGTATTCTACGCTGCGATGACAATTCACCTAACGATACCTTGGCAGCAGTACCCATAGGTTACGGCATAGGTGTTTGTGCTCCGTAATATTTGTTGTTTTGTGTCTGCATCGCGTCTCAGCCGCGAACTTTTTCGGCGCTGCCGTGTGGTGCTTTGAGCGACGGATGGTGATTTCGATGGATCCAAAATGGTCGAGCCCATCTTTGACTATCAGTTCCGGCTAATACTGATCGGCGACAGTACTGTCGGGAAGAGCACACTGCTCAAAGCGTTCACCGACGGCAAGTATCACGACGTCTGCGATCCGACTGTCGGCGTCGACTTCTTCGCAAGGCTCATCGAGGTTAAGAAGGATGTGAGAGTCAAGCTTCAGCTGTGGGACACCGCCGGGCAGGAGCGATTTCGGTAATGTGTGCTTGCTTGGAAGGTTGGCGAACGATTGCGACCGTGCCTGTTTGCGCGTATAGTCACTCGCAGAATGGGGAAAGCGCACGACGGAATCCATGGGGAGGTAGGCGCACCGAAAGGAGACCCGTCGGTCATGAAACTCCCTTTCGACAGCGATTTAGATTTCTTCTTACGTGCCACGCGTCGACCATGAGACGCTCGTCCTTATGGCGGAAGAAAACTGCTTTCAAATTTACGAACGCGCTTGCAATCGCAAAAGCACATCAAAACGAGCGATCAAAGATCGTTAATATGCTCAATCTCTGATAGATGTAACGACCTAAAAGGAAACTACAAGGAACTTTATATATACAGTGTTCTTGTATGGCATCCTACAAATTTGTATGCTTTAAAAACTCAACATCTGTCTGATCTTTTTTCGTTCAACTGCCCTTCTCTGCATGGTGGCGCATGACTTTTCTAACCTACTGCCATCAGCAAAGACAATGCTGACCCCACATCGAGTTCCTACTTTTTAATTCTATGTAACATAGTAAATGCAGGGTCTGAACCAACTTCGGAGTAGGACAATGGCATTGCAGAGGCTCAAAGGTGGCTGAAGAAGGATAAATGTCAGGACGGTTCACAGAACAGATGGTTTGAAGGCCTACGTTTGCCAGTTCATGACGAACAACGGATTGTATAAGTGATGTCGGTTGGTATCACTGGGCTCCTTCGCACTAAATGTGCAGGTGACATGGCTACGATTTCACGTTGAACGATTTGAGTGATAGTCTCCAACATTGAAGGCTGAACGTCCTCACACGTTGATGTTGCTGCCGTGTTCAGAAGGCAGGCGAAGTGGTGGGCGATGCATCGGCTTTTAGCATCTTCGAAGCGTCAGCATCAGTAATAATCTCTTTGACTATCGAAGAGTCTTTAAACACGATGAGCTTAAATGCGTCGTCCGCGGTCCCTTTCATTACTTGTGCGCCTATCGACTTCTGTCATCTTGGCATCAACCTTTCGGCAAAGGGCCAGCACATCTTGACTGTACGTCAGGCATGACCCTGCACACACGGGGAGCAGGTTCTTTATTGGCTGGCAGCCTGCAGGTTGGACAAACAACTCGTCAAGTTTTGTCTTGCATATGGTCCAGCTTGTGAGCTCCTCTTCATTGTTATCGAACCAGGCCTTCACAGTTCCCTTTAGATAAAATATGACGTTCACCAGGTAGGCATCAAGTGCGCTTACACGCTCGAAAGTCGAATCCAGTCGTCGACATCATTGCCATCGATGCTGGAAAAAGCCCCAGTATCGTGGGGTGGCACCAGGATGACGGCTGGCATGGTGGCTACTGCTGACGCAGTTTCACCGCCGGTAGACATGCCTAGAGTGGTGCTGCTGCAGAGCTCCGTCTTACGCCAGGCCCCAGACCTCCACCAAGATGTTATGTGGAGGCAAACACAGCAGGAAAATGTATTTACAAGGTGATCAAAATCTGAACCATATGGTCGAGAATGCGCGCCGGATCAAAAGCGTCGACGCTCCTCTAGAGGAATAGTACTGTGACAATAATCTCACCGTGTCAATGAAGTCAGAGCAGAAGGAATTATGATAATTAAAGCACACAAGCCAGTAGCTTGCGGTAGCTTCAAAATACAAGCAAAGCGAGAGTTACCCTGAACTTGGATTTTGGGGCTCTGGATGCCACATTTCACTCTCCCATGATGTTAAACTGCGGTGCCCGTACCATTCTCCGTATCAGAAGTTCACGTGCCATGTATGCCAAGCCTGCTCAGCTTGTTTCTATGGTTATAATAGCTTCTACGTGGTGGCCTGCCATATGCTCAACACTTTCATTTCGATGGTTACAACACCTTATGTGTAGCTGAAGGGGCCCACATCAAGCTTTCTCAGGTGCATTGCTCCACCCCTTTACATTAGCCTTCGATGATATTGCACGAGTGTCATATCTGTGCATGTACATTTCCTTGACTGACAGGTTGGTGTTACCTTCACATAAGTTTTTGTCTTTCTTCATATCTGTCACTGTGCGATTTGATAGTTGGCATTTGTCTTGTACTTCTCATTACATGATCATGTTTTGCATACCTATCTTATCATACCGTGAGAAAGGTGCGCTTGCACCAGGTAGATTATAAGTAGGGCTGTTCGAATAGTGAAATTTTCTAATCAGATCAAAAATCAGTATTGGAAAAAAATGGCCTTTAGAATATCTAATCGAATGTTTTCTCAATTCTAATTCCTAAACAAACTGAAATACTAACTTCGCGGTGAGTTTGTTTGGTAAAAAAAAGAATGAGACTTATGTACATTATTTGGGACATGTATCTCATGTTGTTTGCAATCCAAACAACTGAAGAGCTAAGTGACCAATACCTGCTTTCTGTTATCTCGGCAACGATGACAAGTAGTACTAATTAAATAAGGGGACAGCATATCACTATGTACACATACGGTTTGTTGAAGGAAAGATGTTTGATACTACAGCACATCTCTAGTTTGGCCCCATTTAACTCTAATTACCTTTTTCAAAGGAATGATTACATATAGTGAGATTGGTCAAATTATAGAGAACATATCTGTATACAAATTGCCTAAAAGCAAACCATTCTTATTCAGTACTGGAAATTATTGAACAGGAGTTGCATGTGCATTCGATTCAAGAAGTGGTGCTTGGAGCAGAATCATTCGGAACAGTCCTTCCATCATTCTCCCTCCCTCGGGGCTCCAGTAAGTTTTATATTTAAAAGAAATGAATATTCAACATTTTCGAATAGTGGAATCTTGAATCGAATACAAATAGAACGGCAGAGACTATTGAATTCATATTTTAATATTTGCGTACCCCTAATCTGCATCGTGTTGTGTGAAATGCTAGCGTTTGGATGCCTCTGCATTTGTCATTGTTGTGCTGCCCTGGTTGTAGTCACTGTTGTGCAACTCATCTCATGAATGCCTTTCAGTTCCATCACGCGCTCCTACTACCGCAACTCTGTGGGCGCCCTTCTTCTATATGATATAACCAGGAGAACCAGCTTTGAGCACTTGGTCGACTGGCTGTTTGAAGTCAAGCGGCACATTGAGCCGCACAAGGTCATCTACCAGGTCTGTTTGTTACGTGTTGCCATTAAAATTTTAGTCCAGCGTCACATGATTATTCACTCTTTGATTTACAATCTACAGGCCAAGGAGAGCTCTTTTGTTTAGGCAGAGTGCATCCATATTAAGAGCAGCAGACTTGCCCCTAGTGGATGCCACTAGCACAGTTCTCTACCAAGTAGTAGTTTATTGTATTAAGTGTTGCGCTGCTACACTCAACGTTGCGGATTCTATCCCGGAATGGGCCTAATGCAAAAACGCTCGTGCACATCAAAGGGTGGTCAACATTCATTTTGAGTCCCCCACTACGGTGGGCCTCGTAATCATATTGGGCTTATAAAATCCCACAACTTTTTTTTGCTGAAAGACAAACAGGAGGAAGGAAATGATGGGCATTGTAATTGTCCCAGTGAACACCTGGACTGTCTAGTGGACAAAGAGGAGGAAGGAAACGATGGGCATTGTAATTTTCCCAGTGAACACCTGGACTGTCTAGTGGACAAACAGGAGGAAGGAAATGATGGGCATTGTAATTGTCCCAGTGAACATCTGGACTGTCTAGTGGCCATGCAGGCTCACGATAAAGTAGATGCAATAAAAATAATGGGGCGTAAGTGAAACGAGGATATGACTATACTATTTAAAACACAGAGAAGCAATCAAGATACATGTGTAACCGCAACATGTCATTCAGCCATATTATGCGCCACCAGGAAGGCTGGCCCTTTTACGAAACCAGATGGTTGGAAAGAGTCTCATATAGGTCTGGCACTATGTGGCCCTTGTGCCAATAACACATAGTTCCTACATCGACATGGGGCCACCACCCTGTGTTGTTTCAGGCATACTAATCGTGCGCCAGTCAGTTTTGTTTCTGCACAGTGACAAATGCAGGCAATGGTATTAGATCAGACACAAAAAAAGCGTTGGGTGGGTATGCTGCTTACCACATAGTGAGAGCCAGAATATTGAAATGCTCCTGTGCTGCCACCATTCCTAGCCGAATACTGTTGCTGAGTGCCACCAGGAGGCCACAAATTTTGCTTTCATGGGGCTCACATGTCTGGCTGAGGGCGGTTATTATGTCACATGACTGATATTCAAGGAAGCTTAGGCATTGACACGAGGCATATCAAACATGCTTTTGTTTCTCCCAGCGCTGTTTGGAGGCACAACTAGTCCTTTTCTCAACAACCTAAATAATACTATTATGGCAGACAAGCATGGCTGTACGCTAATAAAGCCATCTTTTCAAGTACTAATAGAAAAAAATATGGATCCGCAGGCTCTCTATTCCGAAATATCTTTACCTTCATTATTACTACTTGAATTGATGTCTTCACTGAAATATTTCATTATTCTGTCATGTTGTCGTGACGGTGAAGAATAAGACCGTGCCTCATAATCAGAACTGGTTTTGGCACATAAAACCCCAGAAAGAAGAGTAAGACACAATGGACACAACTTTTTATTAGGTGAACCTGTGCCCACAAGAACTAGTGACACGTGGCAGTGATGAGCACAATGACTTGTCCAAGATGCTGGTGCTCGTGCGTGTTCAGCACTAGTCACTTTTAATTGAGCATGATTTAAAAGCTAATTCAGGAGGTACGTTCAATTCGCCTGCACCGCCTGAACCAGTTCATGAGGTGCTGCACCCTGCCATTCGTTTCAGTGGCGCAGCAATGGCGCCCGCTGAACCACGCCGTTTGTTTCAAAAGGTGCAGGAAAGGTGCAGGGCTGGTTCATGATTTTGCTGCACCCACTCCACTGTCGGTGCCGCCATGGTGCAGGCGTACAGGTGCGCGGCAGCAGCGCAGCAGACGACACAGCACATGGGCGCGAGCGCCGTTAAAACCCCGCTTATGCACGTCTGACGTATCTACGCAAGTGTGGTGTGTGTATACGCCCAAGAATTTGATCATATTTGCAGTTCAAGACCTCTCAAACTTACGCAATCCATGCACATTAGTCGGACATAACATAACGTCTGCACCGCGTCTGCACCTTGGCATTCGTTTCGAGTGTGGCGCTGTGCCTGCACCACAGAAATCGAGCTGGACAATTTCTGAACTTCTCGTGAACCGCCGTGAACTGGTTCACAGTGGTGCAGGCGAATCGAACGTACCTAGGATTATCTTGTTGGAAAATATCATTCCAGTTAATTTGCTTCAGTGCCATTTGGACTGCTGCAAATGTTTGTTCTGGAAAGAACATTTCCAAGCAAGGTTCCTGTTTCTGTAGCTTGAACTAACATAAAAACACGCATATGGCCACTTATAGCAATACTCAAAACAGCACTTGAAACGCACAGCAGAGAGTATTTCGTAACAAAGAGATCAATAACAGTTTCGGTAGTTGTTAATCTAGCGCTATGTCAATTGTGCTAATGCACCCATTTGAGACGAATACTCTCTCTACGGGTATTGGAGGCCATATTAACATTAAAGTCCCCTCCAAGAATTAAATTCAGGCCGTTTTCATTAGCAAACGATAGCAGATCATAAAAAAATAGCAAGCAATGGGCCGAGAGCACCATCACGGGGGGGGGGATTTCATTCATTGGCTCTTTTACAATATAATGTAGTCCATTTCAACCAGTAAAAATTTAACTAGGCCAGAGCAGGCGGCATCAAGACCTATTATGTGGTTGTTCCATTGCATATTTTCTAAGAATATTACTCTGAGTGATTTAAGCGATTTTATGCATTCAATTTCTTGTGAATTATAAAATAAGGAACCAAGTTCACTGTGCTTCTTATTTTGGAGGCAAAGAAGTATTGGCTTAGATTTATTGACATTAATTGTGAGTGCATTTTTACATGACCAAACTTCTAGCTGTCCTAGCAAAATGTTTGCATTAATTATTAGATCACTGCCAGAATCTCCAGAAAGAAGCAAGGTTGTATCGTCAGCCTAAATTATAAAAAATTTACCACCATCCTGCCCTGCGCACGTGAATGTCCAGTGAAGCTATATCAAACACCACACATGGTCGAGCATTGTACTCATGCTGTTCTTCTGGTGTGTTTAATTTCCGTGGTCTTAGAATGGACTGAATGAGTTGCTAGACGGGTCTCCCTTTTATATATGAAAGCATGATGGCATCACTAAGTGTATATATATATATATGTGTGTGTGTGTGTGTGTTCAAAAAAAGGAAAAAAGACAAACGTTTATGGCATATTTACTGCCTGACGTTTCGGCCGGAGGACTGGCCAAAACGTTCAGTCATTAAATATGCCATAAATGTTGATCTTTTTTCGCCTTCGGGTCTGGTGCGAAACCCTTCATCATGTATGCATATATATATATATTGTGATACCACGCCCGGGACGCAGGCAGAGCTCTTGTATTGTCACACAGCGTGAGACAGCCCACGAGCACCAACCCGACAAAATGATGATGATTATGAGGGTGGGTATATACACATGAAGACGATGATGAACTGCACAGTTAGCGCTCACATGCTGGCGCCGGCGGCAGAAACGAGAGGTATGACCACGTATGCCACAGTAGAAACATACTGGGCGGGAAGGGCGCCAGGTAGAGTCGTATGGTTGGACGGGGGCCTTCGCTACCATCGAGGCCAGGTGGTCGCAGACAACGGTGGCAGGTGCAGACGGAACTGGGACCGCAGGCCGCGAAGCAATCTCGGCGTAAGAAGGTGCACAAACAGGCGCAGGGGACCGGGCATGTGTGACACTTGGCATGGACGCCAGTTCTTCTTGAATGATGTCGCGCAGACTGGGAGGAGGAGCGCGATGGCGGTGTTGGCCGGAGCATGGCCGTGAAGCTCCTCTCGCACAGTGATGCGGATGAGCGCTCGCAATTCGTCGTCGGTAAGGAGGCGCTATAGATGTATGCCTGATTGCAAAGAAAGTTATGCTGCTTGCCTTCAAATCTGCAGTCACGAAATTTTCCGACCAACCAGAGGTCGAGAGGCATACAGATTCGCTGTAAAATGAGAGTTAACAATGTCATGGGAACCATAGGGGACCGTGTATCATTGCGCGCAAAACGACATGGACACAAGAGGGAACACGTATAACACACACGAAGTGCAAACTATCAACAGATTTATTGCGAGAAGATTGTTTGCGCGCAATGATACACGGTCTTAATGGAAAACCAACAAGCCCAAGTGAAAACCATAGGGGGCCTAGAATGCTGCCTTGATGTACACAACAGGATAAATTTCGCATTGTATTTAATTGCACATGTTGCTGCCTGCATGACAAGTGGGACTTCATTAAAAGTAATTCTTTACCTCTTATTCTGTAATATATTGAACAAAATAGCGTGATTTATGCAGTCAAATGCTTTGATAAAATCTAGAAATATTCGTAGTACCATGTTCTTGAGCTCGAAATTACTTATTATATATTAGTTTTGGTGTAGCAGTGCCAGTTCTGTTGATTGGTTCTTCTGGAAGTCATACTGAGAGTCAGTAATAGCACTGTGTTTGTCTAAAAAAAACATTCAAATAATTTTAGAATGAACTTTTCGAAAATTTTTGATAACACTGGGAGATTGATATTAGGCCTATAATTACCTAAGACGCTCTTATTAGTTTCTTTATGAATAGCCACAACTCTTGCAATTCGCATTTGTGGTCGAAAAATTGGCTGTTTGTATGCGTAGATTGCATTGCAGACAATCACTGCATTCTCTCAGTGCTAACATATGGGACAGAAACTTGGAGGTTAACAAAAAAAGCTCGCGAACAAGTTAAGCACTGTACAATGAGCGATGGAACAAAAAATGCTAGGCCTAACGTTAAGAGACAGGGAGAGAGTGGTGTGGATCAGAGAGCAAACGGGGATAGCCGATATTGTAATTGACATTAAGAGAAAAAAAGAAAATGGAGCTAGGGCAGGCCATGTAATGCGTAGGATGGATAACCGGTGCACCATTAGAGTTACGGAATAGATATCAAGAGAAGGGAAGCACAGTCAAGGACGGCAGAAAACTAGGTGGGGTGATGAAGTTAGGAAATTTGCAGGCGCAAGTTGGAATCAGCTAGCGCAATGCAGGGGTAATTGGAGATCGCAGGGAGAGGCCTTCGTTCTGCAGTGGACAGAAATATAGGCTGATGATGATGATTATGCATAGATTATAAATATACTCGAAAGGTGTCTAAATTGCATGTATGACATGCTTAACTGGACGTACCTGTGTTTTGTCTGCATTGCATGAGGCAATGCGCTGACAGGTCCAAAAACAAAGAAGGACACCTATTGATTTTTATGTCAGGCATACTAGTAGTAAGAGTCAGTTCTTGCATGACAGACTTATTAAACTCGTCAGCCAGACGACTACTCGTCTGGCTGACGAGTAACTTCATTAGCGATAATAATTTTGTTTGGGTTTCTGACTGGGAAATGGCCAAACTTGCTTCAAATTTTGTCAGGGTGGCCGGATGCGGTCTCAAGGTATGCTTCTTAATATCGTGCTTTAGCATTTCGCAGAGCAGTGTTTAATTTATTTCTGTATTGCCTGAACTGCTCGAGGATCGAAACATCTTTAGAGTCCACTAATAATTGAGACAGCTGCTTCTTTCATTTTATTCATGCATGAAGTTCACATGATACCCATGGTTACCATATTTTTTTCTATTTGCATTTTAATTTTGGAAAGAAGTATTTCCTCTGGGTGAGGTAGAATCTTTGAGATATGCGTCATGCCCTTTTGCATCTTTTTCAAAAAAAAAAACAAACAAAAAAAACGTCCAGTTAACACGAAGGATATTGGTATGAAATTTCTCTTGAGAACTTTCGGTTAAACACTACGCTAGATGTGTGACTCTTGACATTTTGAGAGAATTTTTGGGAGAAACAGATAAATCCCCATATGGGGTCACTTATATCACAGCAGGTTACCCCTTCGTGAATAACTTCACGGTCAATATTTGTCAAGAATAAATCAATGCACGTGCAGGATACGATGCAATGATATCGCTACAGTGTTCATGTTATTAATGCCAACGCACCTAATCAAAATGGCAAAATTGACGCTAGTTGATGTTTCGCGTGACATACCTATGTTGAAATCGCCACCTATGAGGATGTCATACTTTTACAGCAAAGCCTCTCGGTGGTCATCATTTTTCGTGTCTGCGTCTGTGAGCAAAAATGTGGGCCAATCTCAGCGGAAGTGCAGTGGCTCGTACCCCCGTAAGGCTTCCAGCACTCGGCAAAGTGAAGCAAAAAGTGCGTACATTCTTTGGAATCACACATGCAGCATACAGCTATCATTTCAACAAAGAGCAAGCACAAAGCAAGCATTGATGATAAGGCGCTCCCCGCATACGTTTCCCGGTAAAGGTTACTGTTGCGCGGGCTGCCACAGTGGCGGCAGCTTGTCTCTAGCCTTTCGTATATAAAAGAACCAGCCTGGCAACTGATTTCATTGTTGTAGCACCGCTATGGGTGTTAAATGCATACTTACGACTCCCGAGGAGCAGCGACCACTGCCAAAATTACCATTACTCTAAAGCATCCCAGTTGTAGTGGTGGTTTTCAACAGCTTGGCTGGACTTTTGCAGGGCCGGGATGGCAAGTCAGTTTACGAGGTATGATTCCATTGCATCAAGGATATGTCACCTGACAACAGCCTATAGAATACAGATAAAGCAACATTGTTCCTTATATTTCAACATCATTTGGCCTAATACACTCAACACTTCACAATCAAGGTTTTTGTTTATAAGCATGCATACATCACCACCTCAACATGTGTTGCAATTTAAAGCGAATGTGGAAAAACAAGGTAGTGCAAATGTGTCAGTTAACCAAGTAGTACCATAATAATTCAGTTCTTGCACAAAGACAGGGACAAAGCGCACTGGACGTGCACCTCTTTGCGAGCGCTGCAAGAGCCGAAAGACGAATGCATACCAGCTTGCTCATTTTGATACCATGATCACATCAAAAGAAAAGCTGTCTGGAAGAGTTGTTCTTAATTGATCGCGCATTTATATGAAAACATCTGAGCGACGATGGTTTGTGTTTTTGAAAAGAAGCACCATTATGGATCTCATGAGCGGGGAGTGGGTAGGCGTTACGTGCCATCATTATAGGCTCTGTTATACTCCGACGTTCACAACGCGCGCGCCGGCGTTCGTTTCGTCGCGTCACGTCGGCGAAGACACGCCAGGCGCAAATCCGCCTGCCCTATAGTCCAACGCGACGCGGCCCGACGCAGCGGCCGGAGCCAAAGCAGCGCATGCTCAGTAGAGCAGAGCGCGGAAAGCCAGCGCCGTGCGGAAAGAAACGCGGACGCGTTGCAGTCTGGGTAACGTCGTCGGCGCGAAATGCAGCATGTTGCATTTCGTGCCGGCTGCCGCCGGGCCGCGCCGACGGACGCTGGCTGCGTCAGTCGCGCCTCGCGTCAGACTATAGAGTGCTCGCGTTTTGCTAGCGTAGCGTCGCTGTGCCCAGCGTGCGCGCGCGTCGACGTTACGTCGGAGTATATCGAGCCCATAACTCTTTCGTTACCGTGAGAAATGTGTTCATTTTCAGCGATTTTATCTTTCTCTAACGTTTTATTTCAACGCGTAGTTGCAACATATACCATGATACATAAAATTATAGCCTGATCACTCGTGTTTTGAATGAATAATAATTACTCAGACAGCTTTTGAGAATTATTTTGTGAAACTTGAAACAATCACCTCAAAGAGCACAAATGAAAGTCATAATTTGCTATTTTTTAGTGTAAGCACTGAGTAAAATGAAATTCTAAACATACAGAAGTATTCACCTCGCTCCTGGTTCCCAACTGTTGTAAGTCAAATCACGCAAACAGAATTATAACCAAGATTTGTTGGTGTCAATAATAGCCATAGTGATGCCCATGCTGTGCAGGAAAGCAGTAGCTTCGCAAATGTGAAAAAGGGAAGTTCCTATTGTACAGGGGGCGTTTTTTTTTTTTTTACTTATTGCAGCAGGCATCTGGTTTGTGTTTTACTGCATGCTTTAGGCTCATGAAGCAATGGCCGGGGGGCATGCAGAAGCGTCCTGCATTCGATACAGCTTTTCTGTGCGGTCTAGCGTGCGTTCAGCTGGTGCTGGAGCCTCCACGTGCTTTGTTCAGTTCCTGTACAGTGTTGCACAATATTGTACAGCAATGATTAAGGGCACTTGAATAGGCTGCGTCCAAAATGTAAGAAATTAGACTGCTAATCGAGCTTTGGTCGAAGGTTGGTCTGAAATTCGACTGCGTGTTCTTGTGTGAGAGAACACCCCACACGAAAGGAAGGATTGCTCGTAACAATTTGCACATGCGGTGTTGAAATGCTGCTGGATAAAAGCAAGCCACGGTGGGAAGAAATAAAGTTGCACTCAATTTAGTTGAACACAATTATCAAAAATAACATGCCCTCATGATCATCTACCTTGTTTGAGACATCGTTAAAACCTCCTAGACGTCGGATTGGAAAATTAGACAACCCAACAGAAGCTTCTGCGTCTTGACTGGTGCTGTCATTTAAAAAATTGTGTTGCCGAGTCGACCAAAGCGAAAATTTTGCATTGCTTTATTGAGGAAGTGCTAGGAGCACTTAATGCTAGTTTGCACGATACCTCCAGATTAAATGTTATATTTCCAGACTTCCTAATTTGCCAAAAATTGTCAAATCAGACAAATAGTTTACAGTTCAGTTATTTCAGATGGTGTATGCTGCTGTTATAAAAATTCCAATGGCAATTTTTAACAACATGGAAAAAAAAACTGTCTATAAAATTGATGGGTTTCTATAGGTGTGGTAACGAATGAGTTAAAAATGTGTATCTAGCTGTGAACACCGGTACAGGCCATATATGCAAGGTTGCTCTCATATCTTTCGCAACTGGAGCCTGATGTTCATGTGAACAAGGATTTTGCTATTCGCATACGAAACAAAATGGCAGTTTTTGCGGGCGCATTCTTTACTGACCAGAAGGTTCCGTGCTCTTCGGGCAAAATTTTCACAGAGGTAGGCAGCCTAGCCATTCTGCTTAAGAAGTTTTCTGTTTTGAAGCCACTGATCTCTTTGTTTCTGTCGTTCAAATTGCACCATGATCGCTGGCACCTTGTTCGCTTTCCCAGAAGGTCTATAAAGCACCTCAATGTCGCTATAAGCGGTCTCTGCTAGTTTGGTTTCCTTGACCACTTGATTAACTTTTGCCACACAATTTCTTGTGTTTTGTTTTCGGCACATAGTGTATTTCTACATTTTTCCTCCTGCTTTGCATTTCAAGGTGACTCAAGTGAGCATTTATCTACTGTCTGATTGCGCATTTTCAACTTTTTCGAGCCTTTGCCGTAGATGGCCAATTTCCTTATCTTGGTTGTCAAGATAAGGAAAAATTTAATAAAAATACTAGGACATAGTCTGGATTGATTGCTCAATGTTGTTAATTTTATCTTTAAGGGACTTTAGAGAATCCAGCTTTTGGTTGAGCTCTGCAAAAGCAGGCAGTAATCGTTTTTCCTTGTGGCTTGGTTATTCCGAAATAGCCCTGTATATGAGATGAATTCTTTGCATAAGGCCCTCTGTGCGTCTGTCACACGAGAGTCTTCAGCATGGGTGTCCATCAAGACTGCTCATGCATGCAGCATGTCTGGCACACAAGTTTGGCAGCAGCAGCTACAGGATAACCGATTTGGCAAGGTACCTGGGAAAAGTACAGAAGCGTGTGTGCTAGGTTTGTTGCCCGCTGCTGCCAGACTGTCCAGAGTTAGGGACGGCTATCGCTTGGTGAGGGGGATCCTGGGTGTCGAAGAAAGAGAGCGTATGGTTGAAAAACTTCCGATCGACATCGGCACTGGTTTCCAGATTCAGTAGTATGCGAGAGCCATCGGCACAGGAACTAACCTGGAAGTAGTACAGAAGCGAGTAAGCCGCAGTTCGTCGCTCGCTGCTCCCGTTGCCAAATCGTCCAGAGTTGGGACGTGGTTGGCTATCGCTTGCTGGGGATCCAGATACAGTATAGACCACCTGTAACGTAACCGCTTATAGTGCAGGACCGGATATAGTGTGGTCTTTTCAGACTCCCGTTAATTTTCCCATAGCACTCCAAGTATACACGTATCGCTTATAATGCAGTTGCGGGAAACGAAATACTGGTTACAGTGCAGCTGCCTGGGAGTACGGAAGTCAGCGGGGACGGCAAACGCTCCCTTGAAACGGGCGCCCCAAGGAGTGCTCGAGGAAGAAAGAGAGACGAAGTGGGGGAGAAGGGCACATGGGGGTGCGAACGAACAGCCAGTGAGGCTGAAACCAGAATCTTGAGTGCGAGTCGTGAAATATCACGGCGCGCATAGCGAGCGAGGGCCACGAAACTGCCAGCGCCGGCCAACGCTTGCTTCACGATAATGGCAGTAAACGAAACTTCAGGGAGCGGGCGGCGCCGGCACGGCACGACGAAGGGGGCACGCGGAGACCGTGGAATATGAGGGAGGAGGGCGGCAGGGAAACGGATTTTGCCTCGGCAACTCCGCCGCTTCGGTGGCTCCCCTCGCCCTCCCTCGTAGCTCCCTCACTTTCGACTGTCACCGTGCGCGCCCGCCACCGCTCCAGCCGTCCCGGCGCCAGCTCGATCCCCGAAGTTTCGTTTTCTGCCGTTATCGGGAAGCGGGCGTTTGCCGGCATGGGGGGGGGGGGGGGGGGGCAGTTTTGCTGGCCAGCCTGGGACAGCGACGCTTCTTCCCTCTGCGCCGTAGCCGCAGCGTGCAAGGTCAACACGTGACTAGAAAGTAGAGGAAGCATAAAGGAGAAAGAAGGGTTCACTGCCATTTTCTATGCGTGGCTGAGACGTCGGCACGTACACGCATGTTCCGGCGCAACGCAGAATCGGTGACCTTGCCATTTGAGAGAGGGTGAAATTTCTGCCGCGTGTTTTTTTTTTTCTGTTTTGTTCGCGCGCGACATTGAGGGGTCTCTCCTAAGCTTTTACTCTATGGCGGTGCCGGAGCAATGCCGGTCGGAGGCGCCGCCGCGTGATTTGGTTCGAATTAACGAGATTCGACTGTACATTGAATGCAAACTTTCTAGCCGCATTCCTCGACTGTCGCATACACGTGGTGGCTCGATGCACATGTTTTGCATATGTGCGGGCCTTGAAAATTGTTGCTTTGGTTATAGTGCGGTACCACTTATAGTGCGGACATTCGCGACTCCGGCGACTTACGTTATAAGCGGTCTACACTGTAGTTTGTTGATGGCCAATCAATCCTGGAAAAAGTGCAGAAGCGTGTAAGCTGCGTCACTCGCTGCTGCCAAACTTGTGGGGCGTTGCTGGTGTGATGACGTAATATGCCCCTGGCTGTATTGGTCGTGTCGTCAGCTGCAGATGTTTTCGTGAGTGGTGGCAGCACAGGCAGGCAGGTAGCCTTGAGAAGGTTCGCACATTCAGCTCCAGGTATTTCTGGGAATACAGAGGACCTTTCAACGTTTCATGTGCGGCACCACTCCACTGCTGCAGCCAAAATCATTTCATCAGTTTATCATGCAAACCTCCTAGACGTCAGATTGAAAAATTAGACAACCCAACAGAAGCTTCTGCGTCTTCACTGCTGCTGTCATTTAAAAAATTGTGTTACCAAGTCGACCAAAGCGAAAATTTTGCATTGCTTTATTGAGGAAGTGCTAGGAGCACTGAATGCTAGTTTGCACGATACCTCCAGCGTGTGTGCTAGGTTTGTTGCCCGCCGCTGCCAGACTGTCCAGAGTTAGGGACGGCTATCGCTTGCTGGGGAGGGGGGATCCTGGGTGTCGAAGAAAGAGAGCGTACGGTTGAAAGGCTGCCGATCGACATCGGCGAATGCGGCACTGGTTTCCAGATTCAGTAGTATGCGAGAGCCAATGTATCAGTTTATCATGCAATGTAGAGCAGTAGAGAGTACTCAACGTCCGCACTGAACATGTGGCAGTTTCCTGGATCTTTTTTCGAAAATAAGCTCAATTCATCTCAATTTACAACACAAAAATGGTCCATGGTGTTCAACACAGGCATATGACTGTAAGAAACTTGCCATTTTTCCCTTTACCTCACAATATCACTCATGTCAGCTTTGTGTGTCTGCAGCAATGCCCTCTTTTCTGTCACATTTTTTGTGCTACCGTTCAAATATCAGTATAATCGATGCCACCTCACCTCTGAATTTTATCGCTCGGCTTCTGCTTTCATGGGCGCAAGACAGTGGCACGTTAGCTGCCTGACGCCATATGCCCTCGCTTGTCTGTGCAAGTGAGTCACCACGAAGGCTACTGTTCGCTTCCGGGGCTATTGTAATGAACCTGGTGTGCAGTGCCTTTCAAACGCTATCGTCCTTGTGAATAGACCTTTCTACAATATTAACCCACACAGCGACTACAGCTGTTTTAGCAAACTGAGCTGGACATTGCAAGGAAAGTACACATGGGCTGCAACTGTCTAGATGAGTGCTGCACAAAGCAGTGTTGCAGTAGTGAATAGGTTTGAGTAAATTCAGCTGCTTTCAGTGCCAAGCTTGCAGGGTGCCACCAGGAAGGTCTCACTAGATACTTGCTGCCCTCACTGCAGGAGCCAATTAACAGACTGACGAAAAGTGGTAAGCAGTGAATGGCTCATTTGTAGTGCCATGCCAGTGCACAATTCTGTTCAAGGGTTTATAAGCTAAGAGTGAAGTGAAAGCAGTACAAGCAATTGGAAAAATCTAGACTTGTAAATTTTGGCCATGATCACCTGCTTAAATTGCTGCAGCAGCTGCATGCTTTGGCACCTTGTTTTACCCTCTGCCATTCGGAGCTCCATTTTTGCCCCAGTAAGAAAAACACAGAACATGTGAGCTAATGGATGATGCACAAAGGTACAGAGAGCATTCATTCTTTCATCAGGTGGTAGCATGCAAGGCAGACATGGAGGTATCACGGGAGGTGAGCACCGAGGAAGGCCAAGCATTTGCCGAGTTCTATGGAGCCAAGTTCGTTGAAACGTCGGCCAAGACGGGCCTCAACGTGGAGCGAGCTTTTGAGACAATTGCACGCGACATCTATGCCAAGGTGGAGTCGGGCGAGTTTCAGCTTGAGGATGGCTGGGACGGTGTGAAAATGGGCTTCCTGCGGCCTGGACTGCCTGGATGCTACATTGACTTGCTAGAAGCTAAACCAGAATCCCCAAGCTGCTGCTAGACCGTCCAATGTATTTTGCTAACATAGTGACGTAATGTGTGCAAACTGTGAAGTGACTGTTGAATCTAGTGTGTGCCTAGCTAAGCACTTGCCATAGATGCTCAGGCGGCATGTGCAGTCGACAGCTTCTTAGAAAGAGGGACCAGCAAGCCTCTCTTCTTGGCACAGGTGTGCTATTAATCTTGGCTTAATTGTCAGCCTTTACATAGGCCTAACTGGCGTGTTCCCTGCTTCATACATTGTGAGCTCTCACCAAGTTCTGGAATGTGGAAATGTGTCTGTGCGAAAGTACAGTGCTAGCTTGTGCTATTTTGAAATAGCTACATGGCCATGCACCCTGCATTTCTGGAGGATAGCTGGACAAACAGCATTTTTACAGAGCTTTTTGTTTTCTCTGATGTCTCTGCCTCACTTCTGTATTCAAATTACGTCTGGTTACCTTCATTTAGCCTGCCAGAACTGAACATGTGACAGTTGTTGTTTCTTGCCATTATGTGTGCAGATAATTTGACTAAAAGCTTGAATATCCATGGCTAAAGATGAGCATTTGTCATGATTGGGAAGAATGAGTGACAGATCCAAAACTTCACAGAAATTTTGTGTGCTAGTGTAAAGCAAAACAGGAGACAGTACTATGTGCTAGCTACAAGATAATGAAGGCTGTGTTAATATTTCTGAATGCTGTGGGGGTTTATGGTGGTAGCATTAGATGTGCAAACTCAAGTTGCCAGCAAGTCAGGTTGATGTGAACTGGTTTCTCCTACAAAACTTTATAAATGTTCACAGTATTTATTTTTGTTTGTATTTTAGTGCCATCACTCGGTGTATCTTCCTTACCAAATTGTACTATGTGAAGCAAATGAAGTGTACTCACTGAACTCAGATGCTTGGAAGCTGTGCAGTACGTGCGGTGGATGTTATTTGTTGTGATTTATCGCATCCTGTTGGGCCTTTCGGTAACACTTGTGGATTCTTTCGGTTGCATTAGATGTTCAACAGCACATGCTGTGGTGCCCACTGTTATTTGTTGTAGTGTGTCCGGGTGTTGCTCCTAACTGGAACATTTTTGAATGCAAAACAACATGAGCGGTTCAAAGGTGTGCAAGCAACACCGGCTACTAAAGCAGGCAGCTACTCTGGGTAGTGGCAACTTACACGAGGTCGTTAGGCTACCTGTAGGTGTAGACTTCAACGAGTGGGTAGCTGTCAACACGGTGGACTTCTTCAACCAGGTCAGCATGATCTACGGCACTGTTGCGAAACTTTGCACAGAGAGCAGCTGTGCTGTGATGTCGGCTGGTCCCAAGTACGAGTATCGCTGGGCTGATGGCCGCACATTCAAGAGGCCCATCAGATGCTCAGCCCCCGAGTACATTGACTGCCTTATTAAGTGGGCCCAGAACCATTTGGACGATGAGGCACTGTTCCCCTCCAGGGTTGGGATCCCCTTTCCTAGCAACTTCCTGTCTGTGGTCAAAACAATCCTGCGACGGTTGTTCAGAGTGTATGCGCACATCTACCACCAGCACTTCTATGAAGTGGTGCGGATGAAAGAAGAGGCACACCTCAACACCAGCTTCAAGCACTTCATCTTGTTTGTGCTGGAGTTTGGGCTCATTGAACAGGATGAACTGGCACCTTTGTGGGAGCTAATTGGAAAGCTCACCGGCATGGCACTAGTTTCTTGACCCGTTCGATCTTGCTCTTTTATGGCAAATCAGTTCAGCAGAATCCCGCAAGGTGGAGAAAGGTTCATGAAAGAAAAAGAAATGTCATTACAAAGCTACATTTGGGTGGGTGACAGTTTTCCCTTTCACATGACTCCTTTAGCTGTCTGGCACTTTCTGTGCACATTTGAGCAGAGGATGTTCTGAATATTCATTCCCTGAAGAGCACGCCGCACCCTACTGGACTAATGGAAGGCTGAGAAAATGAATTGTTGTTTGCATCTCAGCTGGAGAATCGGTGCAATGCTGCATGTTCCAATTGTTGCAGCTGCGATAAATTGTGAATGTGAAAGCTAAGGTTGCCCCACACAAAGCCAAGACAGGCTCTCAATTAGCTCAGGCCACCATGTTCCCCGAGTGTTTACTTGGCTGGCACTGGTTGGGTGGCTCCAAGGTCAACTAAAGATTCTTGGTTATGGCAGCAATGATGCTTTGGTGCAGCTACATAATCTTGAAGTTAGCTGTGATGCCATCTTGTTTGGTTGAATGTGCGGCAGTGGTTGGTGGGATTATCAGGATGGTTATTGGGCCGGGTTGGTTAAGTAACACGTGAAAAGCAGATGTGGACAGACACTGCACTGAAAGTAATTGTGGCTAGTCTCTTGCATTTTCCTGTTGCTGTATGGTTCAGCAATTGGGAAGAATGTCTGGGCAAGACAAGGATCCCTGTGCTGGGTGCCTGCCTGCTTCTCAATAGCCCTGCTCAAGTGGGTCTGTGCTTGATTCACTCATCTGTGGTGAGCACTTGCATGGACATGCAACATTGGCACTGCTGCTTCCGTTATTACTGTCCGTCGTCTGTATTTATTTTCACAGGCTTTGCTTGTCACTCAGCAGGAAGGAAGCAGTTTGTTGAAAATGACTGTTCCGGAGTGAAGCATGGTGCTGAGGAGCAAGGCTTGCTGTAAAGGATTTGGCAGTCTGCCAACATGATGTTTTAGACACCAGAGCTGTTGAAAACTTAGTGTTGTCCATCTATAAGTAAGAAGGGCGCCTGATAAGGAGGGTATTTTACAAGCAGCAGTTGTTCATAAGAATTGATGACACAGCTTTTTATCAAGGCATGCATGCTAAGTAACATCCCGCTTTCAAGCCTTCTGCCTGAACTCGTGTTTGACATGTCTCTGCAGTGACAGCATGGAAGTGTCCCCATAAGGCAACTGTTAGCACTACAGTGTTCTTGAGCTGTGTCACATTCCTCCTTTCTGGAAAGCTTCAGCAGTGCAGTGCTCACATTTCTCAATAAACACCTCATTCCACTTCCTTTCTCGTATATACATTCACACATAAATGCACACAGCAACTGCAGTGGAAAGTGTGGCATTGCTATATTTATTGCTTTTTTATTCTTTTTTGTAAACAATAGCCCCCAAGATCGACCCATAATCAAGCACCAACGCAAAATTTAAATCTTGTGATGGTTGTGTTTAGTACCTATATATTGTAAGCACTTTTAATGCACTTCATCGTTTTCATATGTACATAGCCGTTATCGCCCACATCTTCTGTTACTTCACGCGTGAGCTGGTGCATTTCCTTTTTGGAATAAAAAATGCTTGACAGCTTGGTCGGTCTCGGTTTCATAACGTGGTGGAGGCACGTCAAGACCCCGTCCTCCCTGGAGCTACGTTCTAGTCTCCACCTGCGCCCGGCTACCCCTACAACGATGGCCATTTCCAACCCCGGCTCTTCCGGCGCCTCTAACCCTACAACACAGATGACTCCGCCTGCGGTGCCCTCTTGGAATGTGATGAGCCCTCAACACCGTCCACCTGTCCTTGCGGTGATGATGTTGACAAATGGCTCGACAAACTATGACTGCGTGAGTTCGTGCACTCGGTGGACCGATGCCCAGGAATTGACACACGTCACATTTTATCTGATTAGTGTTCATCACTTCCACTTGTCAGCGCCTAGACGAGCTGCAGTCTCTTCGTCTTCAAAAGGACAGTAACGATCCTCAAGTTCCCCATTATTCTGATCTGCATGCTCTAATCCACACCATCATCCGCGAAGAGCTTCAAGGACAAGACCTGCGGCGTTCTCCTGCTGCCTGCGTCCTAACCTCAACCGTTGACTTGAGCGAGGTCGTAAAGCAGAGTTGCCAGCGATGACTACACCCACAACGCCTCTTACTCCGGTAGCGCGCCCAACACCCACGTACGCAGATGTTGCTTCGCTACCAACCCCTACCGTCGCCTCTGGGCCTACTGAAGTTACCTATGGCCATTTGGCTTCGATGGGCACCGGGGCGCTTACTGTGCCATCCTACCCTCAGTGGCACCCACCTCGTCCGTTTTTTTTTACTGCGGTATACGCGGCCATATATCTCGCTTCTGCCGCCGTCGCCAGCAGGATGAACGAAGAGGCTATGCTGAGTATGAGAGAGACTGTACCTGCTGACCTGACAGCTACCATCCCGGGCCGTACTCGTTTCCTCAGCAGAGTTCTCCAGCTGCCCTCGATCCACCTCATAGTTCAGCCAGACGTCGTTCTCTGCCTTACCAGTGCTCTACGTCACTGCTTCGCCCCACTTCCCACCTCGCAGCCCAGCACCTGGAAAACTAACTGTTGAAGTTTTTGGAGGGAAAACTGCTTCCTATCGGTCTTCACAAATTCCTCCTGTTTGCCTGGCCGACATGCTTTCCGTAACTGTTGAAAGTGTGCCTGTGTCAGCTCTTGTCGATACCAGTGCCGCCGTGTCTGTTCTTCGTAGTGTGTTCGCGGCTCCGAAAAGTAAAAAGCGTTACCTTGGACCTATTTTGTGAGGTGCTACTAGTGCCTTCATTCACCCCAACGGACAGTGTACTCTCGTGTTTTCATCAACGGCATTCACGACCACATTAAGTTGCTTGTCCTTCCTACTTGTATCCATGAACTTATCCTGGGCTGGGACTTCCTACATTCTGCTTCAGCCGTCCTTTCATGTAGAGAGAAAGTTGTACAGCGCTTGCACCTATTACAGACTCTTCATCTTCGTGCTTGAATTTGGCTGTTGTTGTAGACCACGTCCTACGTCCTGGTCACAAAGACGTTGTAGCCGTCATATACAGAGCAGATCGCCGACGGAGATGCTCTAGTTGCCCCTTTTCTCCGCTGTATTTCTCGTGGCATTCTCATCGCCGCTTGCCTCGTCTGGTTTTCACGTGGCTGCGCTCTTCTGTCAGCCTGCAACACAACCCCAGATCCTGTGATGTTGCCCAACGGGATGACTGTAGCAACCCTCGTCGACCCTCAACCCATTCCTATCATCGTTCTTTGCCCTGCTTCATCGCCAGTACCAACCTCAGGTTTGGATGATTCTTTCCCTCGCCCTGTCGTCATCGGTTCTGACCTAACAGCCACTCAGTCCAAAGCCTTACTGGCTGCCTTGGCGAAGCGCAAAGCCTGTTTCGATAGCTGTTCCGCTGTGTTGAGCCAGACTTCTGTGGCCACACACACCGCATCGAAACCGATGGTTCTGCTATTATATGACGCGGCCCCTACCGTGTATCGCCGTCCGAACGGAGGTAGTTCAACAACAGGTTGCTGACATGCTTGCACGAAAGATAATACGGCCTTCATCTAGCTCCTGGGCTTCTCCTGTAGTTCTGGTAAAGAAAAAAGATGGCTCCGTTCGCTTTTGCATCGATTATCGAGCACTAAATAAGATCACACGCAAGGACGTATATCCCATACCTTGAATTGACGACGCTTTGACACACTACAGGGGGCGGAGTATTTCTCCAGCCTTGATCTTCGATCAGGATATTGGTAAATTCCGATGAATGAGACTGACAAAGAAAAAACTGCATTTGCTACAACGGACGGACTTTATGAATTTACCATGATGCCTTTTGTCCTTTGTAACGTTCCAGCCTCATTTGAACGCATGGTAGACAATGTTCTTCGTGAACTAAAATGGAAGACTCGTCTCTGTTATCTGAACGATATTGTCATCATCTCCTCTTACTTCAGCCAACAACGATTAG
Source organism: Dermacentor silvarum (assembly GCF_013339745.2). NCBI lineage: Eukaryota > Metazoa > Arthropoda > Arachnida > Ixodida > Ixodidae > Dermacentor > Dermacentor silvarum. The sequence goes on along the minus strand of NC_051161.1, from coordinate 172,002,243 downwards.
ACGAAGTTCTCGAGTGCCTTGCAAATGCTGGTCTCCAGATCAACACAAAAAATGCACATTTGCAAACAAAAGTGTAAAAGTGTTGGGCCATGTCGTCTCAAAGGATAGCATCCAGCCAGACCCCGAAAAAATTACTGCTGTTCTCCAGTTTCCTCGCCCACAGCAGCAGAAAGATTTACAGTTTCCTCGGCTTGGCATCCTATTTTTGTATCGGGAAGCGTTGCGCGTACAAACGGACAAACACAGGAAAAAGACGTGAACGGATAGAGCGCAATTAGTGTAGAAGCCACATTATGTAGACTGCTTTGACACGTGCCCGAAAAAGGAAGGGGGGAAGGGAGAAGGAGGGGGAGGGTTGCAAATCACGCCGCAACGCTTCCCGATACAGCTATGCACCAACTCGCCCAGCAAGAAGTTCTTCTAAACATCCTATTTTTGTCGCTTTATACGCAACTTTGCTGCAATAATGGCTCCTCTACACAAGCTACTGGTTACCGGTGCCTCTTTCACATGGACTGACTACTGCGAGTCAGCTCTTAAGCAACACCTTACTTATGGACCAGTGCTTCACCACTTCGATGACAGAGCCCCCACCATATTCCATGCTGATAACGTTACGCAGCCTCTGAAGAGCAAGTCGAACACTTTCACCAGCTGAGCGGAACTTCACTTCACTTTGTTAATTTAAAAATCACATTGGAGAGGGTTAATAAAGTAAACATTAGAAACAGGCGTTCATTTCGAAATGTGGGTGACAACAGCTTCGGTAAAGGCAGATGGGCTTGTGATATGGCTGCGATGATGTGTGGAAGGCCGTTCCAGTCCCTTGATGCTCGAATAAAAAATGATGCTTGAAAAGTGGTGGTCTGAGCACGTGCAGTGTTGCCAGGTTTGGCTATATATAGCCAAATAGGGCTACGGGAAAAATTTTTTGGTGTCGACTTGGACAAGTTGGCTATGTGGCTATATTTGGGCTACTGAAAATCTGCGACTTGGCTTTGTTTGGGCTATAAGGGGCGCCCTAATCCACGCTCCAGAGGTGGCTCTGATCGGGTAGAAGCAAATCTCGAAGGTTGTGTTTTAGCTGGCTGAGCCGGCCTTGTGGCTGTGCATGTGTGCGTGCGCAAAATGACCCCCTCCCCCTTTCCTTCCCTCTCTGCGCCGTTGTCGGAGCCGGTGGTTTGATCTTTGATGCACTTAAACTTAGACACTGCTTGACCATTAGGCACCCGATTCCCGGGCATCGGGATGAACCTGGGAGTAATGGGTTTTTCACAGTACACGGTACTAACATGGCTATGCTCAGGAAGGGAGAGCAATAACATAGGGTCGTGGCCGTCGGGCGATCGTGGCGCCGACATGAAAGAAGGGAAGCACGGGTGGATGACGCGCTCCAGTGTGTCCATGGCCATGTCTTCCGCATGAAGTATATCGCGCCGGGCACAGCTTTCGACCTACTCCACGTTTCTGGCACTGCCATTTTCCTTTTCCTGCTAGATGAATTTTTCTTCGTGCTTAGATTCAAGATTCATTTAGATTAGATTCATTTTGAATGGTTGGCCAAGTATGCGAGAACGTATAAAAAAGAATGGGAGCAAGACCCCACCCCAAAGGTGGGTTCTGGTGCTTTTATTTCTAGATGGTTTGCCCGTAACGTCATGGATGCAGATACTCATTCTGCTAATACCGAAACATGTTTGCCACGATGACATTAGTGCACCACGTCACATAAACTTCACCCACCGTGTTAGCTTGTGAGGTGTCATGCTGCTGGCGCAAAGATGCGTGTTTGATTCCCGGCCAGGGCGGCCACATTTCGATCAAGGCGAAATGCAGGAACACCCGTGCACTTAATTAGGTGTACGTTAAAGAACCCGAGTTGGAGAAAATTAATCCGGAATCCCCCACTGCGTCATGCCTCCCAATCATATCGTGGTTTTGGCACATAAAACCCCAGCAATTATTAGAGTTTTAGAATAGGGGCCTCAAACAGTCAGGCGCGGATCCAGGGGGGATGTCCGGATGTCCTGACCCCCCCCCCCCCCCCCCCTCAGATTTCTGCATCGCCCCCTCGCTGACAGGGGGATGGCCCTGTTGCAAAAAAAAAAAAAAATGGCCACCAGCATTCTTCAAAAGTATTTTTCGCGAGTACCAGTGGTATCAGCCATGTAGAAGTAAAGCTAGCTCGCTCACAAGCTTAGTTGTATTCCGTAGGAGTGTGGTGTCGCGAAGTTGCCGTAGTTATTTTTTCTCATGAACACCTTGGACCTCCTGGCGCCTGCCGTGCCTTACTTGTCCCGTCGGTGGCGTCGAAGGTACAAGGGGACGTCCCTTTTGCCAAGCACGCCAAGGTCCGCTCGAGCGCCTTCGCGCCTGATTAACTTAGTTTCCCCCTTGGGGTGTCACCGGTTGCCTCATTGGCTGTCATCGGTTCCGCGACCAACCCGCTTAATGAAAGAGATGTCTCGCTGAAGTGTTCATATATAAATAATTACAACAGCTAAACTAAGAACTACGCATAGGCAACTTTTCTTTAAATGTAGCACTCGTGATCACAGTTACACGTTGACAATATCCAGTACGAGCACAGTGCCGTTCGTACGCTACAAGTTTTTCATTGTAACTTCGCAGTTTTATTGTCGTACATTAAGCATAGGAGGCTCAAGCCCGCCGGATCAGTTTATCTGAGTGGGCGTTCTCGCGGAGCGGGGCGAAGCCTCGAGCCGCGGCTGCGAAGTGGGGGAGTGTGACGTCAGCGGCCAACGCCAGTGCGCGGGCCTAGGATATGGCGTCGCGTGGTTAGAGAAACGGGAGCAGATGCGTGCCTTGTGTAAAAGGATGACGTCGCGTGGGAAACAAAATATGAAGACGCTGGCTCGCGCTCTCGGCTACTACGCCACATCGTTATTCTTGTAGGTGGCGTCGTGAGTCTTCATACGCGGTGATTCGCATATCGTAAACAACCAGCTACGGTTGCTGCGTTGGAGCGGAGCGTAATTACGCCCGTATTCAAGAACGTTCCTCTAGTCAACACACCTCCACGACTCAAGAGAGAAGATGGCACCGCCATCCCTCCACAGAAGTGGTCACTGAGCTTCATGATCATTCACGGGAATTCTTCAGAATTGTCGTGTCTTTATCAGTCGAGAAGCGGCGCTGTGCTCAACAAGGTAGAGTGGAGTAAGAGCTTCGAGTCGAGAGCTGTTTGAGAATACGGTAGTTAGTCCTCCAAAGCAAACGAAGGTGTCTCAGCAGAACACAAAGAATCTCCTTAAGGAAATCAAGGTGTCCCAACAGAACTCCAAAGACGGACCCGTGCTTACGCATTTATAACGAACCTGCAAAAGATCATCCCAAAATTTTAAAGAAACAATACAGGCTAGATATACCGTGTGTTCAAAATTAAGCTTTATGGCTTTCTTAAAATTATGCATTGGGAGGCACACGCAGACCACCTGCGCAAATCAGTTATGTGGCTAGGCGGACACAAAGTGAGATGATAATTATCGCTGTCAGCAGCCCAATTAACCAAAATTGAATAATTAACTTTTTATTGACTGCAGTAAGTGTGTATGTTTGTATTCAAAAGTTAGAGGCAGTCGTGTTTCTACACAGTTTCACTTGGAAGAATTCTTCTAGCGTGTCTGTGCTCCGAGATATCCAACTCCAAATTTTAATTGTCGTTCGCATGATTACGCATGCAAGAGAGTGAGGATCGGCGCAAAGCTCCTCCCTGATGTGACGCGGCTGTTGCGTGCGGCGTTTAGTCTGACAACGGGGCGGAGGCATTGGCAAAGATAATAACTGTCCACCTTCCCCTCACGGCTGGCGAAATGAAAAAAAAATGTGGTTGATCCCTCTTATATAGGAATCGGTATAGAACACGAAAGTGAAACGTGTCTTCACAGAAGTAGTGTAATGTTTATTGCACATTGATATATAATGTCTATTGGTGTTTTGTGGCTAAAGCGCCCTTAGGCGTTGATGCACCCACGCTGACGCCTGGTGGCACGTCTCCTCCATCACGACTACCAACGTCGATGACCATGAGCAACCGTCGTGCATATGGAAGCTGCACTACGCTGCACACGCTAGCACAACGCGAAAGACGAAGCACGTAACTGACACACTAATACAACGCGCAAGAGAAAGCACGTAACTGAATCGTCACCGAGTCAAATCAGCGCGTACAGCGCGTCGTAATTGCAGCCTCCGCGATCAACTTCAGAAACATTTTCAGAGCTAATTGCGGAGGCCACGCTCCGCTGTGCTGAGTACGGTGAACGCCACCTAGGTGGCGTTGGTAGTGCTTCTTGATGCCAGCGTCCCTTCGAATGCTGGCATCGAGGCGTCGTAGTGCTGAGACCACCGAAGCGTTCACTGTCGGTGCGCGTTAAGGCCGGAATACATGGAGCGAATAACCGGCGTCCGAGCGAAGAACTTCGTCGGGCGGCGAACGTCCGACGGCCGGCGTCAAGAAATTTGCCGTCCGCAGCCGATCTGCCTGTCCAAACATTTTCGTCGGGCGAACGCCGCCGCCGGAAGCGTCTAGCGCGCAGCGGTGGACGACAGCCAATCAGGAGGCACTAGTTCCGGTCGCAATGCATGCTGGTGTTTCGCGCGCGCGCGCCTTTTCGCGTCGTCTGCAATCGCGTTGGTGTTGCCGTGTCTGCATGTCTCTGCACCGATTGAGTAGTTCCTAGTATGATCTCTCAGGAATCGCGTTGTATTTGTACATCCCATATCCGCTGATCTGCGAGGAAACAGACAAGCAGTGCAAGCTCTCTACAACAACCTTCAACAGAAATCTTCTGATCTCAGAGGCCACATGCTGTCGTCATGCCTATCTCCCGACTTCCCCGATAGATGGCGCTGGCATCGGATATTTCTTTCGCTAGGCTTAGACGCGTTCGAAACGAGAAGCGATCTCGAAAACTACTCAAGGTTATCCATAATACTCTGTCGTCGAAGCGGCCTGAGACTAAGCGAAAGCCGTTTACGCAGTCATTTGCTTCCAACTAAGTGAATTCTACAAGGACAACGCCAAATTCAGTTCGAAGCGGGCGGCCGGGACCGCCGCCAACACGGCGGCCAACGCGCGGCGGCGTTCGCCGCATGTATTGCAACACAGCAAACATCCTGCGTCGTGTCGCCGCGTCGTTACTTGACGTGTGAAGTTCGTCGAGAAAGTTCGCTCCATGTATCCCGGGCTTTAGTGTCATAATGCAGTACTTCTCTTTTCTGCTCGTAGGCGGCGACACCGCCCCGAGCAAGAGCGCGGGTACACGGAGGAGTGTTAGATATATAAGGCGCGTCTGTGTAGCTCTCTGCAAATGCGTTTGTGGCGCAATGGGTTAAACGCTCGGCGAACTACCGTCGCGGACCGAGAGGTCGTGGGTTCGATTTCCAAATTTTGCATGTTTGTGGAACTTTTTCTTCTGGTTTCTTTCTTTGTATTATGTTCTATGACGTATTTCCGTGACGGAAATACGTCAGTGAAGTCTTGGTGGACCCCGGAATAAAACACTTTCGTGTTAAAAAAAAAAAAAAAAAAAAAAAAAAACTAAGAACCCGCAACCGGCTGTCGTAACACGCGACCGCGCAGCCTGTAAAGATGGCGGCAGCTGCCATGCCGAGATAATGGCGCGAGCGGAGAAGCCGGGGGGCAGTACGCGTGCCTAGAGGACCGGGCATGGTCCTTGTCTGGGCTACGCAAATAAAGTGACTGCTGATTACCAAGTATTGTAAGTTTTATTGAAATCAAGAGCAACAACTGCACCATCAACAGCAGAAACCTTTTTAGCTATGCTAACGAATATTTCATACTGCCGCTTTGAGTTTGGTGTTGTCATGCACAAATCTCATGACAACATTTCACCCATCAAGAAGTCAGTGCCCTAAAAATGTCCAAAATGCCTCCCTTCCACAGCAACGCAAAGCATAAACCGCTCTCGCGTCGACTCGATTATTCTGCGCAGTACGACAATTGAAATTTGGAGTCGGATATCCCGGAGCACGGACACGCTAGAAGAATTCTTCCGACTGATACTGTTTAGAAACACGACTGTCTCTAAATTTTCAATACAAACATACCCACTTACTGCAGTCAACCAAAAATAATTCTTCAATTGTAGTTAATTGGGCTGCTCACAGGGATAATTATCATCTCACTTTGTGCCCCCTTAGCCACATAACTTATTTGCACAGGTGGTCCTCGCGTGCCTCCCAGTGCCTAATTTTAAGAAAACTATAAAGCTTAGGTTTGAACACCTTGTATTATCAGGCGCAGCCGCCAAGCACATGGTTGTATTGGGTAACGTCCTTTTCCTATAAGCTCGGAGAAACCGATACCTGGCTTCGCTACAGGTCTTCTTCCTCTTTCTGGGGTTTTACGTGCCAAAACCAATTCTGATTATGAGGCACGCCGTAGTGGAAGGCTCCGGATTAATTTTGACCACCTGGGGTTCTTTAACCTGCACTACAAAGCAAGAATACGGGCGTTTTTTGCATTTCGCCTCCATCGAAATGCGGCCGCCGCGGCCGAGATTTGATCCCGCGATCGCGTGCTCAACGCCTGAGCTGACTGAGCCACCACGGAGGGCTACAGGTGTTGCTCTAGCCGTATAAAACGCGGGTTTATCGTGAGTAAAAACGATAAATTTCGGTAAATAAGGCAACTATCATCATCATCATTGACAGAAGCTGACCCCCCCCTCAGAAAAAACCTGGATCCGCTACTGCTCAAACTTATTGGGGCCCCAAAGAAATAGCGTCGAAGCCACTGCGCATGCGCCAGAAGAAAACTGTGTTTGGCTTCTGCATCGGGCACACTATTTCATCGATTTAGTGGGAGCCACAAAAGCTTTCCTCAACGAACATGGTGGCGCCCATCGAAGCGACGGCTCTAACCTAGCACAAAACTGGGCTCGATTCGTGGTAATGCGTGAAGTTCGTAAGCTAGAAGAAGTGATTGCGGTTATCGCTTTCTCTCAACTAACATGTGTAATGAAGATTGATTCATTATACGCCGCTGATTCCGAATTCAATTGTCGATTTCATGGCTCGTAGGCCTATCACGGATTGACTTGGCTGGGTGAAGGTGCGTAAAGTTGGTCACTCAAAACTAAGCGCCACAAGTTGCATGCTGCTAATAGAATAAGTTCTAAATTGTAATTAAAGGCGAAACACGACAGTGTTAATTACTTTTCTTATCATAAAATGGTATACTTTATTTTAATATTTATAACAGCTTTTCTTTGACGCCGTAGTAACACTGCAAACGCAACACGCTATCGGCAAACGCAAAACGCCTATTCCTAAACTCTAGGGGCCCCTATTCTAAAACTTTATTAGCCATCAACTTGGTTTTCTTTTTGACAATAACCAGTTTTCACAGCATTACCACTGCTATCAATTTGTTGTTTACCATTGCTCTTTGTGCGTCGTCGCGCCTTTAACCATTTCGAGCGAGTTAGGTCGGGACGTGCTCGTCGCCGAAAACGACTGCGCGCTTCTTGGTTTACGCAGTAATTTTTTAAAGCTCCGCTTACACCGATTCAGACTGTGAGTGGCATCTGTTGCCTGTCCCTTTTCTTAACGCCTGTTCTTGGCGTGCGAGAGACCTAAGATGGCGGCCAGCTTGATGTAAATTGACACTAATAGACCTTTTCATCGGGCGAGGAGGAAAGGCCGCGCGACGAGCCTTTCCTCCTCTCTGGCTTGTGCGAGCCGGCGCGGCGCGGCTTGAATGTGTTGCCAGTCGCGCGCTACGGAACGATTCGGAGGTGTTTTATCTAGTTCTGAGTGCAATTTACGGGATGCCATTTCTTACGAGGTCATCCAACAACCACTGCGTAGCCTTTAGGTGCAGCAGTAGCCACAGTATCTGGAAATTTCTCTCAGATGTGCAAAAAAGTTGTCGCAGTTTCACCTGAAAGGCGAAGCATCAATTGCGATAGCAAACTTGTAGAGAGCTATACGGAGTAATGATATTAGCTTTATCAGCTGTATAAACTTGGACATGCGGCAGCATCGGCAACACGCAGAACTGTTGTCGACGCCATCGGCGTTTTGCCCGCGTTCGCTCAAAATGCGTGCGGCGTTGGTGACTGTTGCCGGAGCCTCTGATATAAATAGGCACTTGGTGCCGCAGCTAAACGTCGCCTCCCTTCTCTCCCCCTCCCCCACGGCCTCTCGCGCGTCGGAAGAAGGCGCGTTTGCTCTACATATATGGTGATTGTAAAGGAGAAAAGAGACGCCTACTTCTGCAGCCCTTAAGCGAGCACGGCGCAGAACGCGCGTTTGTTCTCCGCCGTGCGTTCACTCCCCGTGAAAGACGCGCCCCTCGCGCCCTTTCACTCGCACATACAGCGTTCGGCGGCGCGCGGCGACGATTTCATCTCGAAATGACGTCATACGGAACCTCACGGCGACGGCGACGCCGACGGCAGAAAACTGCTTTTGAGTGTCCATATAATTGCTATCGCAATAAAAGGCGACGGGCATCATCAGCCGCCGCGGTGTGTGTACTAGAATACGGTCGAGTGGGGCGAGCGGCTGCGGCGGCGCATGCTTTGCAGTGAGGCGCCCGATGTGGAAAAATACTGTGGCGGCGCTGCGATCGAAGTGGATTGGGCCGAATCAAGGTCGCGCCGTTGGAAACTGCTGGCGATACAGCTCGGCAGGGTCATTCGTACTACTTCGCGCGCTGATATTTGCGTTCAGACCGCTCAAATGGTGTTCATATTTGCATATGACATGAATTTATGCCTTAAGAATTCCTTGCTTTCTCTTCTTCATTTTGTTTTATTTTTTAATGCCGCTCGGTGATGCGTGCATTGCGGCCGCAGTGTCGCCTTTCAAGTCTTCTATGTTATTGCACGGTTCCCTTTGGAGAACAAATATTTTTCTCGTTCTTCAAGCAGCATGTATCTCTCGTGTGTATTGTTGCGCATGTAGTTTTCCATCAGTAGTTATTGCGAAACGCAGACGGAGAAACACATCTAACCTTCCTGCTTGCCGTTTCAAACAGCATATCTGCCCTATCCGTCGCCTTGTACTCAGATTTACGGGAAGCATTGTAATAGATAAAAAAAAGACTAAACTGCAGCGCAGCGTTCCATTCAAGTTTCCGCCTGCCTCGCGTAACAGAATGCGGAGCATGGAGTAAGATAAACAGGAGCGCCGACTCCGCCGCCGCGCAACGCATTCGCTCGGGACAAACCGTGCAATGCAAATTATACATCGCGTAGCGCCATCTGTCGAGGCGCGTGGAAAACACTCAACAGCTTGCTTGCATGTGCGCATGCGCTGAGTGGCGGGGACCGGCGGCGACGGCGGTACGGTGGCTAGATGGGTAGGTGTGCCGACCGAGCGTAGTTCACCACTTCTCCGCATCATGACGCAGAAGTGGCGCTGCGGACAGTAGAACGGCTGAGCTGCGCGCAACGTCGGCTGCGCTGTGTAGACGAGCAGCGTGTTTGATAGTATCGCTGCCTCTGCTCTAGCTTTGAAGTACGCGTTATACAATGGCGTTTCGAGCAGAGTAAGCAAAGCCAGAATGGGGAATTTGTTACTGTCGTCTACTCAGAAGACACGATATGCTGAAGTAAATTTTCTAGCTTGGCGATTGGTCACATATATTTATTGGTACAAATGCGGCGCTCCAGCCCATTGCATTAAATACGTAGATGCATTTTTTTCCATGCATAAAACAATACTGCAGTGGTTTTATACGGTATATGGAAACGTGTTTACGTAATATTTAGTGAGTTCTAATGTTTCAATTGCGATAAATCCAGCTATTGTGTTTATTGCTGCCCCAGTTACGGTATTTAAAGTGTTACGAGACGAATTGTGTTGGTAAGTGCATATGGTTCACTGTTTGGTTGCAATAAAATAAAGCAATACGTCATTGGCTAGATTCATGAATATATTTAAAATACAAGAAGCGCTCTCATAACTTCAGTCAGCAGTCGCACCAACATAAATAGCCTAGCACCAGCAAGGTTGCAACGTTGGTTCACCACATCATAACATTATTCACAGCACACGCCTCCGCTTCAGGTGATTCCTCTTCTCTCTGGTTCTTTCGCGCGCCGTGTTCTTGCCCTTGACAAGAAAGTAAAGGCGTGTAATTGAATAGAACTTCACAACATCGTTTGTGAGCTCTTTCTTCTGCCGCTCACAGCCGATCAAATTCGGAAGATTCAGCTGCAGAAAGAATGTAAAGTTGGCGATACTGTTCCTTCGTAACTCATTTAAACTGAAGCACAGCTTGAAGGCGTCTTCGAGCGATGCTACCAGTTTTTTTTTTTGTGCTTCAAAAGGGAGCAAAAGCCCTGACCTACTCATTCTGTTGAATTCAGTAATGTCCCTGAGCAATCGGAGCACTTGATTCTTTGCAGGAACTTCCTTGCTACATAGCCTGCTATATAGAATATAAGCCTAGAGTCACTTTTCTTTTCTCTGTAGCAGCGCAGCGGTGCTCGATGTCGCAGGTGCTGAGCACTTCATGTGCGGCTTGCAAATTTCCAATGTCGAGGAGCTCATAGACGGACGCTTTTCGGTGTACGGCTTGCTCATTAACGTCGCCGATACTGAGCAAGCTACTGAGCAGCCCGGGGTGAACATTTCCGCTGTCAGACAGCGGAACATATCGGCTGTCTTTCTCACAAATTTAGAGCCCGACTTGCAGTTCGGAGCGAAGCAGTAAGTCTCTTTGGTGGTCTTCTTTGGTGGAGCAATGCCGCCGCTAATCTCGCTGGTCATTTTTCCGACCTGGAACATTTCACATCGCTTAGGAACTTGCAAATAGTACGAGAGACGCGGAGCTCTTCACCTTTGAAACTGACACGAACAGATGACATACAACTATTAAAATACGGGCTTTATTTTTTGCTCGCCGCCAGCCCCCTGTAGCAGACGACGCGCGCTGCGGAACCGTTCTACTGACCGCAGCGCCAATTTTGCGTCATGACGCGGAGAAGTGGTGAACTACGCTCCAGACGCGCCGGTCGGCACACCTACCCATCTAGCCACCGTAACGGCGGCGCAGAACGGGCAGCGCGGCACCCGCAGAGCGTGTCGTCTGCTACAAACGTGGACCCTCGGCCGTCTCAATTTGACAGCAATCAAATACAAAAAAATATATGCGCACAAATAATAAAAGCGCAAATAAACACGCGGTAGCGCTTTTATGCACGCATACGAAACATTTTTAGATGTCTTTAGAGGAAACAGACGATAAATGATGCTGTAGAAAAAGACACAACAGAAGCACTTGTTTTTCACTCCTCTACGTCTGCGCGGAAGCGAAGGTTCGAAATTTTCGTCTTCGTCGCTTTGTTTACCATGTCTGCAGTATGTTTAGTCATGCCTGACGGAACAAGGTATCTTGATACTTGTGCGTGAAGAGACTGTGCAACAGGACAGTGTATTGCTCTCCGCTGTAAATCTGGTTAAGCAAAGGACGCGAAAAGTTTTCGCTCTTCGCTTCGCCATCTGATCTTCTACTCCACCAGTGGCGTCAAGAAATTCCTGAAAGTAAGCGAGCGCTTAAAGCAATGGACAAGCCGTAATCCAAGATAAGACGCCTGCCTTCATCCCGCCTCGTATTGCAATTGTGCAAATATGTTCGCGACACTTCGAGCAGCAGCTTATTCTTGATAGTTACTTCAGCAAAGACAAAGGCGATGTCCAACTAGATGTAAAGAAAGTGCCTCGACTTCGAAGCGGAGCCGTTCCTTCAATTTGTTTAGGGAAGCCTGGCGTAAGCTCAATGTTGCTGAATGCCAGGAGGAACCAGAAGACGCCAATGCGGAAGGACGAGAGGAGCTCAATTTAAATTTGTCTACAACTACACACGGTGTAGGTGCCTTTTCTTGTCCAGAGACATGCCGTAATTTAGAGAGAGAGAGAAAGGGAAAGAAAGACAAGGAGGTTAGCCAGTGTAAATACCGGCTGGCTACCCTGTAAATTCTCAGCCTTGCCTTCGAGATGATTCCCCCAGTTATGCAGACACATAATCTCAGCTTCCCTTGTGAAGTTCATAAACAAGAAACACTTGCAGGTATTCTGCATTATTACGTTTTAATGAGAATGCGGCAATTATGCTCGCACAAGCTCTCAACAAGCTCTCTTGAAAAACGCACGCAAATTGAAGGGAACAGGCATATCGTTGCAAAATGATTATTGTGCAGACACGCTGCGCAAGCGCCGTCTTCTATGTAGCAGTGCGAAAGAAGAAAAAGACAGCGGCAGAAAAGTTCGCCTTATTCATGATAAGATTCGAGTTGACGACGACTTGTTCTTTTGGGATGACGTACTAAACACTCGGAAACTAATTCCAAAGAAAAAAGACCGGGCAGAAATGCGCTCAAAACCCACCGACTAGCAACCACAGTCGCAGCAGTTCCGGCTGCTTTCACTAAATGCCCAAAGTATTGTCAACAAAATAGAGAAACTGCAGGATATTTTACTGGTTTACGATTCTCATGTGTGTGTTATATCTGAAACTTGGTTGCACGATGGGGTGCATGATGATGAAATCGTTTCGCCAAACCACCAGCTGTTTAGAAAAGATAGGGGCTCACGAGGCGGTGGCGTCGCAGTTATTGCAAAGGATAGTGTAGTTGTAAGGGAACTAGAGCAGATTGATAACTATGAAAGTTTGTTTTTGAGTGTCTCTGTTTGGGGTGTGCCGTTCATATTATGTTCTGTGTATCGGACACCAAATGCTGATGATCAATTTATGCAGAAATTATATGATCATCTTTTGAAATATAGAGGAAAAAGCTTAATAATTACTGGTGATTTTAATCTCCCACAAATAGAATGGCAAAATTGGAGTTATGGACACAGTCTTTCCTCTGATTTACTCATTGATATCATGCTAACTTTCAATCTCCAGCAGGTTGTTAATGTGTGTACTCGGGGAGGGAATATTCTTGACCTCTTATTCCTCAGCGAAGTTTTCGGTGAAGGAACCGTTGAAATTGAAACAGGCATTTCCGACCATAAATTGATTTCTTTTTCGTCATCGATGGCTGTGAATAATGTCAGACTACCCAGAGAAAAAATTCAGGTTAGAGATTATGCAAAAGCAGATGATGAATCAATAATTGATTACTTGGACCTGCACCTTAATTAATATTGTCCAAGATGATGTCGAGCTTTCCTGACAAAGATTCAGAGACACTGTTACTTATTGTATTGAAAGATTTATTCCATTGAAGGGGGTCAAGAAACCTCCATGTAACCCTTGGATCAACAGAGATATTATCCAAACTAGGCGGAAGTTTAAAAGAATGAAACGAAAACATAAAAAAATAAAGAGTGCGCATGTCAATGAATTAAAAAGTGAATTACTGGCAAAAGTTAAAGCTGCACGAGAAAGATTCTTCAGTCATAGCCTTGCTGATTTTATTTCAAATGCTCCACAGAAGTATTGGCGCTATTTAAGTCCACCAAAAGAGGCATCACATAAAATAAAGATTAATGGTAAAATGACTGAAGACGCCCACATAATTGCTGAGCACTTTAATGATTACTTCGGAAGTGTATTCTCTGACCTAGATGAATTCGAACGATGCAATACAAATAGGCCTTTCTTACGCGACATTATGGTTTCCCGAGAAGGTGTTTTGGAGATGCTCCTTAATATCAACGTTAGGAAATCTGCAGGCCCTGATAAGCTTCCGAATCCATTTTTACGAAGGTATGCAGAACAGATATGTGTATTCTTAACAGATTTTTTCAAACTATCCTTACATTTAGCAGAGATACCATCAGACTGGCGTAAGGCAAGAGTTGTCCCAATTCATAAAAAAGGTGATCGTCTTACAGTGTCAAATTATCGTCCTGTTTCTATTACAAGCACATGCAGCAAATTGTTGGAGCACTTTGTCGCAGGCTTTATTCGTCAGTATTTGACAGATCACAATATCCTATCTCCACTTCAGCATGGGTTCAGAAAGGGATTATCGACTTCAACTCAGCTTGTGTCAGTTGTTCACAAAATCTCTGAAGTACTTGACTCGTCCGGACAAGTTGACATGCTCTTTTTTGATTTTAGTAAAGCGTTCGATAAGGTACCCCATGGAAAATTAATCCACAAGCTTGAGTGCATTGGTCTTCCTTCAAATATTATATCATGGATCCAGGCCTATCTCCGACATAGGCAGCAGTTCGTAGAAATTAATAAATGTTCCTCAAGTGTCCGTCAGGTAACTTCGGGCGTACCGCAAGGCAGCGTATTAGGACCCCTTTTATTTTTGATCTATATTAATGATATAATAGACGAAATCCCCGATGATGTGCATGTTAATTTATTTGCAGATGACTGTGTCATATTTAAAAAAATAGCTTCACGGAACGATCACGCATGCTTGCAGAAGTCAGTTATTGCAATTTCCGATTGGTGTAAACTTTGGGGCATGGAAATAAATGCACATAAAACAGTCTTGCTGCGAGTAACACGGAAAAAGGAACCTAGTATATTTTCTTATGTTCTAAACGATACAAAAATAACTGATGTTGAAAAATACAAATACTTAGGCGTCACATTCACTAACAGATTCTCCTGGTCAGACTATATTTCCCTTACATGTTCAGCAGCTTTGCGCAAATTATGGTTCTTGAAAAGAAAACTTAAAAAGGCACCGGTAAACACCAAAATTTTAGCATATAACACATTCGTGCGATCGAAACTTGAATACGCGGCGGTTGTATGGGATCCTCATACCAAGAAGGACATCATGAGTTTGGAACGTGTACAAAGGAAGGCCGTTAGATTTATCTTTGGAAAATATAAAAGAGAGGATTCCCCGTCCCTACTAATGCTTAGAAATAAAATCAGTTCACTAGAACACAGGCGTAAAGTTAGTCGTCTCCAGTTTTTACATAACATCATAAATGGAAAAATCGGGCTTCAATTGCCTCCCTATGTAACGCCTCTTAATGTTCGAACAACAAGACATAGACACAACTTATCCCTTACGCCAATATTTGCTAAAACAAAATCTCACATGAATAGTTTTTATCCGCGTACTATAAACGAATGGAATTCACTCCCTGTTGATGTACTACAATCAGCGAACTTCACAAATGAGTTAGAAAACTATTTGTCACATAAATTATTACAACCATAAGCAGTATTTGTACCTATTTTCTCGTTTATTTATGTGAAATTTCGTGTATTTAGTTATGTCTAGTGCCCGATTGTTGTTGGCACAGCTTTTTTTTTTTTTTTTCATCCACGTATAAATTCAAATGTGCGGTTCTTTTTCTTGTAGTTACATATTACATTTTGATTTTATAACGTGGCCATGCACTGTTTAAATTTTCCTATTTTTGTCTATTTTTTGTCATTTCTAGTCAACTGTATTGCCCCTCCTGCATGGGCCAGTATGTTGCCCTGCAGTATGAATAAATAAATAAAAAAAAAAACCGGGCAACACAAAAAGCATCGCGAGAAAAAAAAAGCAAGCTAAGCATCTTTGCACTTGCTGGATACTAAGTTGAAAAGAGTGATGAACGTCACCTTTGTATTAAAAACTTATTTTCGCTTTTATCCGTCATTGCTTGAGACCGAACGAACGGCTGTTATATCTCCTTCCCCTTTTCCTAGTTTTTCTTTCCGTCTTAGTTTCTGTCATTTGTTTATTTTCTGTTCCAGTGCCCTGTGACCCACCTGACAAATGCCCTGCATTTGGCCTGTATAAAATAAATGAAATAAAGTGATACATGACTTGCTTCTCCTGCTAACGTCACTCCGTGAACCGCAAGAGCTATGCGCGCTACAGACGTCAAGGCGTGCGCGGAGCAGGCGACAAAACGGATAGGCAAGCAGGCGCCGCGAGAGAGTCCCCGCGCCTTTGCTCCTCTCGGCTGCAGAGTTTTTCTTAGGTGATGATGATGATGATGATTTATTGGCATCCCCTTTGAAACGGGGTGGCGACAAATAGTCGCCTAGCCTGCTTAATTTAATCAGGTATACTACACATGTTCTTTATCTAGCAATTGCCTGAAATAAACTTCAACTTCTTCTTCAACTTCTTGTATATCTTTTTCAAAAATTTAGCTTGTACCGCTGCCTATGATTTTAAGAGATCAGGTCGTATCCATCTTTTCCCTGCTTTTTTTCCACCAGTACTCTAATCGTCTCTTGCTGATCTCTACGGCTGATCTGTTCATGTTTCCTTCCACTTTAAACCCAAGCGCTTCTGGGAGTTGCACGTTACCTACGGTTCTCGCTGGGTGGATCCCGTCGCATTCCATTAGGATGTGCTGAGTGGTCTCTGGATCTTTACTGCAGCATACACATGTCTCATCTAGTTCCGAATATTTGTTCCGATATGTTTTCGTCCTTAGGCAACCGGCTCGAGCCTCAAATAGCAAGGCATTGCCCTTTGTGTTATCGTACAGATTTTCCCTTCTAATTTCTTTCTTCTCATTCTTGTAAATCTCCATTGTCCTTTTCGTTTCCATTCTTTGCATCCAATTCACGGTCTCTATTTCTCTCACTTTCTTTCTGATGACCCCTGGTTGTCTATTTACAGTTTCGATTATCCTGTACTTGGTTGCCAACTTCCTTGACCTCTTCCTCCATTCTGTGTCCACGCTTTTCATGTAGAGATACTTGTGCACTTTAGCCGCCCATTTATTTTCATCCATGTTCCTGAGCCTTTCTTCAAAACTAATCTTGCTTTGTGCTTCTCTGACTTCAAAAGAGGCCCAACCCATGTCTCCATGCACTGCCTCATTTGTCGTATTACCGTGTGCTCCCAAAGCCAACCGGCCTACTGATCTTTGGTTAACTTCCAAACCCGCCAATATATCCGATTTTAAGCATATAATGGCATTTGCGAATGTTAGCGCTGGCACCATTACTCCTTTCCAGATTCCACGCACCACCTCATACTTATTGTGGCCCCACAGTGCTCTGTGTTTCATTAATGCTGCATTCCGCTTCCCCTTTATTTTCAGATTAACTTGGTGGTTGCTTGAATAATTCTTTCCTTCGTTTATGTGTACGCCGAGGTACTTATATTGCTTCACTATGGGTATTACTTGCTGTTGAATTGACACCACGAAGTTACTCGTGTGTTCATTAAAGATCATAATCCCTGATTTCTCTGTGCTAAACTTAAGGCCTAGATTTGTCGCTGCGTTCCCACAGATATTCGCAAGTATCTGTAAATCTTTTTTATTGTCCGCTAGTAGCACAATGTCGTCTGCGTACATCAATCCAGGGACCTTCTGTTGCACCATTTGTCCATTACGCATGTAGGATAAATCAAAACCTAATTCGCTGTTTTCCAGTCGTCTTTCTATGCCCTTGACGTAAAGCGTGAACAACAATGGTGACAGAGGGCATCCTTGCTTCAATCCTTGGTGAATTCCCACCATTTCATTTCCTTTTCGGCCTTCCCATGCCACTTGTACTTGGTTGTCTCGATATATCTCCCTCAGCAGCTCCACGAAATCGTCATCTATGCCATCGTATTGAAGAATATCCCACAACAATTCCCTGTCTACGTTGTCATAAGCTCCTTTAATATCTAGAAATGCTACCCATAAAGGTCTTTTCTGAGCTACTGAAATCTCTATGCACTGAGTTAGTACAAACATATTGTCTTCTAAGCGTCTGCCTGGCCTGAACCCATTCTGTAGTTCCCCCAATACACCGTTTTCCTCCACCCACTTCGACAGTTCTAATTTTATGGCTTGCATTGCCATTCTATATATCACCGACGTTACTGTAACTGGCCTGTACGAGCTCGTCTTATCCTTATCTCCTTTGCCTTTGTAGATGAGATTCATCTTGCTTTCACGCCATCCAACGGGAATATTCTTTGTTCTAATCACTTGCTCTATGGCATTAGTCAGCAGTGCCTTGCTTTTTGGACCGATGTTTTTGATTAGCTGTATTGGGATTTCATCGGGTCCTGCTGCCGTGTTGTTAGGGACATTTTCTGCTGCCTTTTTCCAATAGAAGCTTTCTATGCTGAATTTTGATCTCTCAAGCCTCTCTGTTGTTGCTGGATCTGTTGTCTGAACTACACTTTTTCTCGTACCGAAGTTATGCCTGATAACGTCTGTGATGTACCGCAGCGCATCATCGCCTTCATAGATGTTACCGTCTTCATCCCTTATAGCCGTTTGCGAGTTTCTAGTTGGAGCTCCGAGTGCTTTTATATGGTTCCAGAATCTTTTTGG
Organism: Dermacentor silvarum; assembly: GCF_013339745.2. NCBI lineage: Eukaryota > Metazoa > Arthropoda > Arachnida > Ixodida > Ixodidae > Dermacentor > Dermacentor silvarum. Next base: position 171,984,024 of record NC_051161.1, on the reverse strand, counting down.
GGCGCCTTTGTCTCTTTTGTGAATGTTATGCACCCAACGTTCGCTTGCGCATTTAATTTTCTCTTGCACGAGCTCACTCGCAACCCTTTTCTTTTCTCTGTATGTATTCCATCTAAGGAGCACCTCTTCTTCTTGTAATCCCAACTTTTTGGCTTCTCGATGAACCCTAGATGCCTCTTTACGCTCTTCTATAGCTTGTTTAATTTCCTTGTTCCACCACTTACGTGGTTTCCTCTTTCCAATCCAACAATTGTATTGCCGTGTCCGCCTTATTTCATGCTGCATAACCTCCACCAGTTCCTTATATTCCCAGACTGCTGTAGGAAAAGCCTCAATTTTCTTCTCTATGTTGTTTGCGATCTCTGTTATTTGCTCGTCATTCATTTTTAAAAACTCTGAGGCTATTGGTTCATGTTCTGCGCTGGTATCTCTCCCAAACTTTAATGCTAAACGTCTATGATCGCTTCCCAGGCTATTTTTTCCATTTTCGTCTATTATCATTTGTTCCAGTTGTTCGTAGACCATTTCTGAGACTAAGGCGTAGTCGATACATGACTGCCTGTTTCCGCATTGCCACGTTACCTGTCCATGACACTTATTCTCCCTGTTAACTACTATAAGGTTCTGTTCATCACACAAATCCAGCACTAGAGAGCCGTTGTAATCAGTATATCCGTCTAAATCGTCCATGTGCGCGTTCATATCTCCCACTAATATCACCTGGCCCGAGTTACTGAACTCATTAATATCGCTTCTAATGCAATCGACCAATTCCTTATTTTTTTCCCTGCTATCACTACCTGTCCATAGGTAAGCTACTCCCAGCCACGTCTTTTTACCTTGCCATGTACCACTAATCCATAAATGCTCTTTACATGTCTCGTTTACCCTTCGCCACTTCAGACCTCGCCTAATTAGTACGCCTACGCCTCCGCCTTTCCTTGACCCGGTCATTCTGTTGCACCCTTCCCATACAAAGTTGTCAATAACAGGCGGCTGCTCCAAATCTCGTAGATGCGTTTCGGTCAAGGCGTACACGCTAATCGCTTCATCATTCAGTTGCGTTTGAATTTCCAGCCATTTTTCCTGCTTACGACCACCCTGCATGTTAATGTAGCAAATTTTACCTTCTCTATTCTTATCCTTTCTGCGTCTTTTCCTGACTCCTGGTCGCCTAATTCTGCCCTTTACTGGTGTTTCGCTATGTTCAATACTCAATCCTGCTTCCTGATTGCCTGGGGCCCGCCTAAAAAAGCTACAGCTCGTGCCGCGAATCGACTTCCGACCGGTGTTGCTACACTTTCACTAAAATGTATCCCGTCACGCACAAAAGCGCCTTCGCGGCCTGCTCGGTGCACTTCTCGGTTGATGTCAATGACCGTAAAATTCATTGCTTTAGCTAGAGTCCAAATTTCCCTGTTTACTGCAAGAACTGCCCTTTCAATTTTATAACCCTGCCTTTCAACCTCTGGCACCGTGCACACCGCGATTTGTACTTCTTTTGAAACATTCCGCAGGTCGGTGACCCCTTTGGCTATTTGCTTTGTGATTCCTGCTCCTCGTCCGTTCAGTACGTCAATCACTCCGCCCATTATCACCACTAGGTGTCTCTCCTCCATTGTGTCCCACATGCGTTCCTTGGCCTTCGCTATCACCTCTCTAATCGGCTTTCCGGGAAGCGCGCTAACCTGGACTCGTTCGTCTGCCCCTACCCTCTCTGCTATCGCCGGTTCTACTTTACGCATGTTGGAATCCCCAACAAAGACAACTCGACGCTTTCCTTCCCCCTCACCGCCGAAAGCTGCCCCCGAAGTCACAATGCCCTCCCCTCCTTTCTTATCCTTGCCCTTGGATTTGTTTTCTTCCCCGGCCGCGTCAGTGGTATCCCCTTCGTGATTATCACTGACGTTTCCGCCACTGCTTCCCGGCGTGGCGGGTTCGGCTGTCTCTGCACTCGCATCGGAGCCAGCTCCGTTCGCGGTGCTCGCCTCGATGCGTTCATCATTGCTTTGCAGAATGGTGGCGCTCAGCTGGATTTCTGCGTTAGCTAGCTTTTCTTCTGCCTCCTTCCTCTGCTTCTGCTCGATTTCAAGTTCCTTTTCTAGCTTTCCAACCCGCTTAGCTAACTTATCCTTGTCTTTCTCTAGGCGGTCTAGCCGCGGCCCTAGCACACACATCCTACAGATAAAATCTGCACCATTCGCTTCGCGTGCTGACTTAAACCGCGTTTCTTCCAGCGCGTAGGGACGCTCGCACTCAGAACAACGCACGCGTGGGTTCCCCCTAGTACCAACCATCATCTCGTACTAACAAGGCGTAGATGTGGGAAAAAAAAAAATTTCTTTACCTACTTTTATCTAAGCGAGAAGACCAAGAAAGTGAGAAAGCCTTAAAATAATTTATAAAGATTGCTTGGCTAAGCTAACCCTCCTAAAAAAACCAAAAAGTGAAATATAAAATAACAAAACTTATCTCTTTGGCACGCTGCTCCTGCTGCGCTGAAATGGCACCTCGACTCGACACGTCCGCTCCCGTCGGCTTCACTCGTGAGAGTGAAGCCGACGGGAGGGTGTTTTAGGGTGCCTCGATGCCAGCGCCGCCGTTCAGGGTGGTGCCATCCTTTGACCGCACCCGCGCCGCCGCTTTCTCGCTGCGACGCCATCTTGAGTCACAGCGAGCGGTTGCGAGTGCTTGGTGCCGGTGCTTAGTTCGAGACACAGTGCGCGCAGATGCTTCGCTGACACTTCTACTTGCTGGACAGTGTTCAGCCGCATGAATGACAAGCTTGTCAAGTGCATCATTATTATTATTATTTCATATACCTCACAGGCTCCAGAAGGAGTATTGCGTGAGGGGGGCGGTACAGATAACAAATAACAATTGTGGAGCAAGAACATGTTATACGGTTATATAAATAAGAACACAACGAGAATCAAATAATAAACAAAGAACGCAAAATAAAAATAAAAACAAAAAGAAAGGAAGGTGAACTAACAGCTGTTAGCTATCCTGTGTGCAGTAAAGCAAACAATCTTAGCACAAATGCTTGCATAAATACACAACAATGAAGTTAAGAACAACAAAACTAAAACCGACACTGATTTTTAGTGAAGTACTAGCCAAATATTGCACTGATTTTTTGTCTGAAGATTACTGGGTCAATGATGTCAGCGATGTTATCAGGAAGACCATTCCACAGCGCAATGGCACGTGGCAAAGCTGAGCAGTTGAATGCATTGGTGTGACCGAAGATGCGTTGGAAACTGAGATGATTATGCAGACGTCTAGATGTGCGAGAGGGACGGACGAGCGGTAAAGTAGATGGATGTACATTATGCATGATTTTGTGCAGAAGACAAAGCAACGCTATATTCCTGCGTGATTCCAAAGATGAAAGTGACAACGACAACTTGATGTTAGTTACGCTCGAAAATGGGCTATAATCTCTGGCAATGAAACGTGCAGCGCGGTTTTGAATCGACTCGAGAAAGTGGATTAGATATGCCTGATGAGGTGACCATATAGAAGCTGCGAATTCGAGCTGGGGTTGCACTAATGTTTGGTAGGCTATCTTTCTGGTGAGGGAAGGAGCGCTGCGAAGGTTACGTTTTAGATATCCGAGAGTGCGCGATGCTTTAGCCATTATTTTTTCAATGTGGGATGACCATGAAAGGCTCGGTGTTAGAAGGATGCCAAGGTACTTGTATGAAGATGTGCGAGCTACGATACTATTGCCAAGTGAGAAACTAAAATTAGAGTAGGATTTTTTGCGAGTAAATGTCATTAGATTGCATTTGTTAGTGTTCAGGGTCATTTGCCAATCCAAACACCAGTTAGTGACACATTGAAGGTCATGTTGAAGAGCGATATGATCAGCGGGGGAGCGGATTTGACGGTAGATAACGCAGTCATCTGCGAATAGTCGAACACTGGATGTAATGTTAGATGGCAAATCATTGATATAAATTAGGAAGAGTAAGGGTCCTAGGACACTTCCCTGAGGTACGCCTGATGTTACGTTACTGAAAGGGGAAGAGTACTGGTCAATGACAGTGGACTGCTTTCGAAAAGACAAAAAGTTTCTTATCCAAGAAATTGTTAGCTCGTCAAGGTTTAAGCATGAGAGTTTAGAAATGAGGCGACAGTGAGGAACGCGATCAAATGCTTTAGAAAAGTCTATGAAGATTGAGTCAGTCTGGGCATTGTCATCCATATTTTGAAAAAGATCCGTAGTAAATTCGATTAGTTGTGTCTCACATGAAAAGCCTTTTCTGAACCCATGCTGATGTTTAAAAAAGAAGTTATTACATTCTAAGTGGTGAACGACATTAGTAAATATGATGTGTTCGAGTAGCTTGCAGGGAACGCTTGTTAGGGATATGGGACGGTAATTATTCGCGTCGCTCTTGTCACCTGACTTGAAGATGGGTATGATTTTGCCCACTTTCCAATCATTCGGCAGCTCCCCTGTTGACAGTGACTGCTGAAATATATGACTAAGGATTGTACTGGAAGGGACTACTGTATGCTTTAGGATTTTCGTGTTAATGCCATCAAATCCGGAACTAGTCGATAATTTGAGATTGTTAATCAAAGTAGCGATTCCAGTGGCTGTTACGGTAAAAGGAGTCATATATTGGTAATCTAAGTCTGCCATCTTCGGCATATTGGAATGTGAACGTGGAAATGAAGTAGTTGTTAAGAACAGATGCGCAGTGCTCTCGCGGTATGGGAAGACCAGTGCTATCCACCAGTGCGGGAGAGTCAGTGCTGTTTGAAGGAAATATGGTTTTCCAGAACTTCTTAGGATTATTTTTTTATGAGTCGACATGACGGGCTGTTGTGTTCCCAAGTGCACCGGATCGACGCGTAAAGGGCTTCGTTGTTTACGCTTCCCCCGGGACCCAGAGCGAATGAAGAGATGGGAAGCCCAAGTAAAGCGGTATCACTGGAAGGCAACGGATAGCTCCTACATTTGCGAGGTAAGTGTCAAGAAAGTTTAGACTATCGCATCGTGTTTTTCATTTAAATAAGAAAGTATTCTCTGATCCTCGCTCACGTACCTACGTTCGCTCACGAACTAAGCACTGCACCGATGCTGAGTAGCCTATGGTCTGCGAGCGCGCGTCGCATAGGCTTTTGCCGTTTTCATCGGCGCAGTCTATGCGAGTAGTACCCTTATTTTAACAACTGACGAAAATGCTTCGCCGCGAAATAGCCTTACATTAGCTACAAACCGTCATGTAAACCACCTGTTTCACTTTTTCACGGGAAGCACACATCGTGTGTCTCTTGTTTCTTTTTTTTTCCCCTCAGTTTCTTTTTTCGCTACTGGTTATTTGGGACTAAAGAAAGCAGTGCTTCTTCTGGGGAGAGCGGCTGTTGTGTACGTGGCAAGCGAAGCATTGTGATTTTCTCTATTCTCAGCAGATATCTTGCGGATCTCAGGTTGTTACGTATATAGCTGATTTTTTAGACGAATATATTTGTAGCGTGGTGCTCGTAAGCCGATGGTCATTCGTGCTCATTCCCGATCGTAGTGGGTACTGTGACGGTCTTTAAATGCCTGTGCACGGTATGGCCAGGTGTAGTAGAGTTAAGGGGCATCATGGGACCAAAATGTTTCGGCGCTTTCTGGCATGGTGTCTGTTGTAGCCTGTGCATTTCTTCGAAACGTGTGAAGCGAGGTAATACAGCATTACTTCTGCGAAAATTTATTTTTAAGCACTGTAATGGGTTCTCTGTATTTACAAGGCAACTTTTCATATCAATAATCACTTTTGTTGTTTTACTTGTACTTAGAAACACTTTGAAGAGGACCAGTACGAGGGAAATCGACAGGATGGGCGCCGTCTGTTAAAGTCAACAGCCTTACATCATCATGGACTATATTTTCGAAGTGAAAAACATTGCTAATCTGTATTTGACTGTCTTAGTTTCATTTACGGTTTTTGTACGCGATATGTATGCAGTGTTGTTTATTTTTTCAATGTAGTTATCAGTGTTCTAATGGTTATTTATAAAATGTTCTGTACTCGTCATCGATGTGTTTGGCTGATGCGACGTATTCGATGGTAGCTGCTGTATTCTGGCTGGATATCTTGATTAATATTACCCGCGGTTGCGTTTTCTTGTTTGCATTCTTCTTTTCGATTTATATTGTGTGTAATAAGGTTGATGTACTCACTTCAACCCCCCCCCCCCCATGTAATGAATAAATTTAAAAAAGTCACTATCCCGAATTGTGTGTCGAGCCTACCTTGCGAATTTTTTTTTATCTCGTCTTTCAACATAACCTTCAGGCGCCACACAGTACATATAATTTTTCATGTACATATCTCTTTCATGATTGATTGTACTAGACATTATAAGTAAGTGTATTTTGTGCATCGTTTGATTTCTTGTGTGTACTACGCAGGATTGACACAGACAAGTTACGTTACATGTTTCTCTACAGCACTAACTAAACCTTATTTTCACATCGCAGTTATTTTTACACCAGCTTAATCCTGTCAGCACACAGTTTTGTGGGCAAAAAAAGCAAAATTGCGCGTAGATATCGTCAAATAATTGCAACGAACGCGAAGAGCACGCGCAACGCAAAGGAAACTAACCGCTGTGCGCGAGTGGCTGGCTACGGTAAAGGAGGCGTAACGTGTAAACCAAAATACAACAGCGAAAAATAAAAACTTTACACACACGGGGGTCGCAAACCTTATATACCAAGCATCGAAGCGCAAAAAAATAGTGCGTATTTCAAACATACACACGGCATATTAAATGTAAATTGAATTAGGCAACTTGGGGCATGTTCCCGGCGCCATACATTTACGTCTTGGACCTTCGACGAGTTAACGGCTATTGGTTATAAAGATGTGCAGATGCGATACCGATAAAAAAAAGCCTCATCAAGGCAAAGCACTTGGAAGTGCGCCGCGAGTAACACTATTTCTGAACGCAAGCGTAGCCGAGTCTCAGCTCGTGTGATTCAATATGGCGGCGCCAGCGGGGTTGTCTCCACCCTGAACGGCGGCGCTGGGCATGAGATACCCTACGTGGCCGAGGCGAGGGCATGGTCGCTACGGGTACAGTGTACTAGAAGGGGGCAGTGGGCTTACTCTCTGGCGGAGGCTATGCGATGCGGCGGCTCCACGAATGTCACAAATATGAGCTTCTCCAATAGCCCGAGCGGCGGCGCTGGCGTCGGTTTCAATGGAACGTGGGTGCGACGGCGCAGCTGCCTAGTGCCCGCCCAGTGCCCGATCATATTGGAGTTGCTGAGCTGCGTTGTTTTTTTCTGTGGACGTCGTCGCGTGGTTTTTTTTTTTCCTTCAGTGTTTTTTTCGCACATAACCTGCACGAGATTAGTATGCCTTGAAGTAACTGAGCCATGCCGCGGCATCGACAAAACCACTGTTACGCGCCTGGGTGCCAAACAGGCTATGTTTATGTGAAGGATGGGTCGAAGTTGTCCTTGTTTGGCGTCCCGAAGGATAAAAATAGGCAGAAAGAGTGGGAAAAGAACCTCCATAGAACCTCCCCTGGACGACACGAGCGCAGTATGCGAGCTCCATTACGAGCCACGTTTTGTGCTCAACTCCAACGTAGTTCCTGATCACTGTGAATTGTTTTTCTTTTTATGGTCTAGTTAGGTTAGTTAGTGAAGGAAACTGCGAAGAAGGTACACTGGCCTCCTTACTGGAAGTTGACTCTCTCGAAGCATCAGGTGACAGAAATGAGTGCAGTCAAACAGCTGCTAGCGCTACTGCCACAGAGGCCACACAAACGTGGTACCCCAGCATTGCACAGACCTGCGGGTTTCAAACGACCATAACCAGCACGTGGCCAGAAGCGACTCGAGGCTCACTTACCACATTGCGGGCTATGTTGCGCGGAAGTGTATTGTCCTTTCCAGCACAAAATGTCAAGAATGCATAAAGCTGCTCACTATGACGCCACCAGGCGAAAGTTTTCAACTTGCCCGGCTAACAAACTTCTGTGACCAAGGAGGCCTCCTTTATCCCTCCAGTCAGCTGTACGGCTTTGTGAAAATTCTAGAGGATCTTTTCACAGAAGGCTTCTCTCAGAGTGAGCTACACTCTGACAGCGTTATGGATATGCTGGAAGTTGTTAAGAGTAAGCTTTCCCTCGAAGTTGGCTGCAATGTGCGCACGCTCTTAGCCTCACACGTAAAATAATTAGTTTTTACATTGTCACACGTCTGCATTCTTATGTGAAAGGAATTAACTGTGACAAGGCAGGAAAGCGGCAGAGGGCCAAGCAACTGAAGTTGAACCATTGCACATGAGTTGAAGTGCATGAAACAATGGCTGTACTTCTTGCAAATAAAAGCTTTGTGTCAGCAACAGCCCTGTTAACTTCATTTTGCTTACCCTTATATAACTGTACATGAGCATAGGCCGGAGCCTTTGTCAAGTGAACTAGTTTTCACTTTTTGTTCAGGCCTCCCTCCATTTCTTTATGGAAAAAACAAACCTGATTTGATTTAACAAATGTGTGCCGGCGTAATGATGGTTAATAACAAACGCAGAAGGCTACTGTGAAGCATGGAACAACTAAAGTGGAACAATGAAATATTTAAGCCATATATACATATTCATTTTGGCTAAGCAAAGGCACAAACCTGGTTAGCATGCCTGATTTTTTTTTTTTTTTGAGCCCAGCTGGGAAGTATGCACGCACTGTTTTCTGTCTGACAAAATTTTACATTAGGTCGGCACGGCATGAAACCGTTTTCAAATTCTTTTCTACGATTGCCCGATAATTCGAAAAATTCGAAGGCCCCTTCCGCATAAGCAACATCCGTCAGCGACGAGCTCTTTGCACAAAAGGTCTAAGAGTTAGGATAGGCAGCAAATTGCCCAAGAGTTGCCGTCTTCCTTTTCCACAAGGTTCTAATATGGCAAATATCATGTGGCCTAAACAAATATAGTGCTTGCTAAAGATATGTAAAGACTGTCAAGTACGCCAAAACTAAAAACAAATAAGAGTGTGAACTGCTTCGAACTGAACCGACAGAAACGCAAGGAAAATCAAAGCTTCTGCAAGCAAAGCTTCCATTGAAGTTGCCAGTGGCGCCACCTCTTGGATGCGACGCTTACTGCGTCAGAGGAGCGGCTGAGTAAGCCCACTGCCCCCTTCTAGTACACTGTACTACGGGGCCGCGAACGCCGCTCGAAATTAGAGTGTCTAGTACACTCCACTCGAAATAAATAAAAAAGTCAGCCTTCACGCTATAACGAGCGCAAATACATTAAAATGGCGAACAAATACGACATTTTGACTATACCGTCATAGATATCTGCTGAATATGTTCAGTTCACCACCTAGAAGGTTCGCCATAGGAGGATGCCTTCGCATTCGGACATGTGAAATTGTGCACCTCCACCAGATGTCACGTACTAGTGACGCTGAAGTAAGCAGTCGTAAAACTGTGTATGATGAAACTGATTCTTTATTGGGCGAACCTGTGCCCACAAAAGCAAGCTACACTCGAAGTACAACGAAAGCGGCGAACCCCAACCGTATTTTTATGTGTGTGTACCGCTGCTGCCAAATTGCGTGCTGCCAAATGGCGTGCTGTTTGCACAATGCCGAGTTGGCAAAAGAAATGGACGTGCTGAGGTTGCTGCGATGCGTCTTAGCATGTTCAATGAACTTTTCGAGACGGTTAAGAAGCAGAATACCGACCTTGTTGTTGAAAACTCGGCTCTGAAAGATGAAAATGTCCACTTGGCACGCAGGGTTTCTGAACTGGAACAGTACTCCCGACTCACTCGTCAGTCACTCGTCACTGATACACCGACTAAATAACGTAGAAATAAAAGGTGGCCCTGCAACCAAAGGTGAAAGCTGTCTTGCTGTTGTTCAGTCTATGGGTGATGCTATAGGATGCAAAATCGCACCCAATACTGCAATGTCGATACTGCGCATCGTGTACCAGCCAAAAAAGAAACAAATATTATTGCACGCTTCTGCTCCCGAGAAAAAGAAAAATCTGAGTTGGTGAAAAAGGCACGCAAGGCTCGCTTGACCACTGCGACCCTTGGGTTTCCACAAAAGGATCAGAAGCCCTTATATGTAAACGATCATCTCACGCAAGAAAGGAAACGGCTGTTCGCACAAGCTCTTGAACTGAAAAAAAGCAAAAGGCTGGAAACACCTCTGGACAGACCAGTGCGTAATCAAGGCCAGAAGGACAGATGAAAGCCGTGTCTACCGTATCTCTAGTGCGGGTGATCTTGCTGTTTTCACCCAGCTTTCAAGTGTTTGCGGCTGCGTATATTAACATTCGCAAGCATGTTTTCTTGTCTGGATCTTTAAAAAATATTTCAGCGATGAAAGTCCCAAGTTATCGCTGATACATTTTAATATTCGTAGTCTACGAAAAAAACTATGACAGCCTCATTGCATTTCTTTCGGTAACTAATCATAACTTCTCTTTATCTGAAACACGGTTGTCACTGGACGATACAAATTTATGTGCGCTGCCCGAGTGCTACGCCACGTGGCGGCGGATCTGCAATATCGTCATTGCCATACAAACGCCGCAATGATCTTGCCTTTTCTAATTTGCTCTGCGAGTCTATATGGTTAGAATTGGATCAGAGTGTTGTTTTTTTTCAATTGACGGCCGGAACGCAGCGTTAGCGTGCTCACCATCATCGTCATACTCTGTCGACAGTTTGAAAAGTTGTAGCGCACTGTTACGAACGAAAACAAAAATGTCATTATCTGCGGAGACATCAACATAAACATTATCGACCCTAATATTCCATCATGTTCTGATTGTCTCGGGTGTTTTCTCAGCTATGGCCTTGCTTCCTTAACTAAATGTGACATGACAGGATCTAATACGTTAATTGATCACATATTAACCAACATTAGTCCAGATTTTACAGCAGGAGTCATCGAGCACAGCATAACCGACCACTACCCTATATTCCTCACTTTAGGTACAGAAACTTCTAAATCGACTGAAAAGAAGGAGAAAGCATACTTTGACTCCCAAAAATGTATTTCTATGATACAGTCAAATGACTGGACCGCCGTATTATGCGAATCATGCGCTGAAGAGGCTTATCAGTTGTTTTTGGCTGAAATTGGCATCATAAAGATGTGCAGATGCGATACCAATAAAAAAATCCTCATCAAGGCAAAGCACTTGGAAGTGCGCCGCGAGTAACACTATTTATGAACGCAAGCGTAGCTGAGTCTCAGCTCGTGTGACTCAATATGGCGGCGCCAGCGGGGTTGTCTCCACCCTGGACGGCGCCGCTGGTCATCGAGGCACCCTAGTTTTTCTTCATTCGTAGCGCCGTCTGGCGAACACGCTGTGAAGCAGGAGCCGGCGTTGCAGAATGTGTCCCTTCCAGACGAGCGGAGTCGGCGCTCCTGTCTTATCTTACTCCGCGATGCGGAGTAATTGGTATACGCGGTCATTTATATCGGTAGGACCTCGAGCACCGAAAATAGTTTTAGTTAGTCATTCTATATGCTCATCTTTGGCCGTATAAGCCGTACGGGGAATTTTTTTCCCCTGTCGATACTTCAGAAAAAGAAAAAAAGAAGGAAAGAAAGGGAAGCTGGCGCGGTAGCCTAATTAGTGGTTATATAGTGGATACGGCGTTGGGGATCTAACCTCCATGGAACTCGCGGGTTCAATCCAGGTCGCGGAATTCGACGGGAGCAAAATGGAAAAACACTCGTGCACTTCTATTAAGGTGCGCGTTAAAGAAGCCCAGGTGGTGAAAACTAAACATCATAATCATATCGCGGTTTTGCCAGTAGACTCAAGAATTTATTTAAATTAAAAAAGAGATAGAAAAGCATGTGACTGCGTTCTTCGGCTTTTTTCTAGGGGTGTAAACAAAATAAATTATTCTCGAGTCTGATTTCCGAGAAAGACTTTTTACGCTTATCCTATATTTCAAACATAAATGTAATGCCGTTTCCAAATGTATGACCGCTCAACTCAGCAGCTTGTATATTATGCTGCTTTCAGTTATCCGGTGAACTATCATAACGACCATAATGAAACAACTAAAGGAACGGCATACCTCAGATACACGTAGAAATATGTGAAGATCTGTTACATTCGTTGAAGATAAGTGTGGTACCACATGGGGCACCCAATTTTAATGGGTTGCAAACATGGTGAGACTGTCAAAAAGTTTGCCTTGCCTGAATCAAGTTAGCAGATTGACAGGCTGCCCCCAAACGGGAGCGTTTATATTGAATGACAGCTAGGAACTTGTTAAACAGGACTTATTAACACCTGTGCGTTAATTCTCTCAGGAACTGCGCCTCTGCGCAACAGGCACGATTCTCCGGCAGCACAATCATTCGGAATAACAGTCCTCACTTGCATCGGTCACTCACCTTTGAGACTTCAATGGTGCTGTTGTGCGTTACATTCGAACGGAAACGTTTATTCGGCGTAATAAAGTATATCAATAACCCTTGCGTAAATATATATATACATATATATGTATATTGTAAGGAAGAAGAAGTACGCCGTGCAGAGCTCCGCAGCCGGATTGCCAGCGCTACTGAAGTGGGGCTCGGGCTCGACGCTGTTCCTGGTGCGCCTGGCTAAGCCTACGCAGTTGTGTCTTCCTGTCGGCGTCCTTCGTGTCGTCCACAGCCGTGCCAGACTTCTTTGTCATATTTGGTGGAGGTTTGTTGGGTCTTCTGTCATCCTGGAATTGCGCAGCCGGATTCTCCCTGCTACCATGACCTCCGCAAGCGCCACGAGCTTACCACCAGCTGCTCCCCAGTCCTCCGTATGCCCCGGCACACTCCGTCAGCGGCACCCTCCCATCTTTAGCGGCAGTGATGACCACGACGTTGATGACTGGCTGTCATCATACGAACGCGTGAGTCGCAACAGCAAATGGGATGACATCACGAAATTGACCACCGTCCCATTTTACCTCACCGGAATTGCCCACTTGTGGTTTCGAAACCACGAAAGCGAAGTCTCAAGCTGGACCGTGTTCAAGACGAAGTTCAGCGAGGTCTTCGGCCGTCCTGCTGTTCAAAAGCTTCGTGCCGAACAGCGTCTGCAGTCGCGCGCTCAGCAGCCTGGTGAGACCTTTACCAGCTACATTGAAGATGTCATCGATCTCTGCAAACGCGTCGATGCATCCATGCCTGAGGGCAATAAAATCAAACAAATACTGAAGGGCATCGACGAGGACGCGTTTCAAATGCTGATTTCAAAGAACCCCTCTACGGTTGCCCAAGTCATTGAACTATGCCAAAGCTATGACGAGCTACGCCGTCAACGCCTCCTCACCCGCCGCCCTAATCCCCATCAGGAATCGTTGTCCGGCTTGACCTCCCCGTTTCCAGATTCCACCCTCCTCTCGCAGATCAAGGCATTCGTCCGGGAAGAAGTTGCTCGCCAGCTCTCCCTTATCTCCAACAACCCGCCGGAGTCAAGTTCGTCCCTTAGTCCGACCCTACGACACGTTATAGAAGAACAAGTGTCCGAAGTTCTTCCTCTGGAGCGGGCGCCTCAACTCACCACCCCATTGACTTACGCCGACGCCGTCGCACGACCACGCCCACCGACGTTCCGGGCTCCGCCTCCGATGCCTAGCCCTGTTTTTACCTCCACGCCCTCACGACCTCCGGTGCATCGAGTAAATCCTTGGCGCACAGCGGACAATCGGCCCATCTGCTATTCGTGTGGTATTGCCGGACACGTTGCACGCCTGTGCCGCCGCCGTCCACTTCATCCACGTGACGACCCACGCACAGCAGCGTACGACCATCCATTGTCGTACGCTCCAGACCGCGATTTACCCCTTCCCCGCCCAAGCCATCGCCCAGTTTCTGACCGCCGTTCTCCTTCTCCTCGTCGTCGCTCGCTCTCCCCGATGCGTCGACGTCCCTCTACCGCTGACACGGAAAACTAAGTGGCGCAGTTCCCGAGGCAAGAACTGCGTCATCGTCGCAACGCTCAAGCCCTCTTCTTTCGCCTCCCAACGTTATTGATGTCGCTGTTGAAGGTGTCTCTGTGCTTGCCCTCATTGACACAGGTGCCGCCATATCTGTGATTGCCGAAAAACTATGCCGCTCAATACGAAAAGTCACGACGCCTTTCTTCGGTCCATTACTCCGCACGGCCACAGCACAGCACGTCCAGCCAGTGGCTGCGTGCACCGCCAGACTTGAAATTCAAGGAGTGCTCTACTTCGTCGAGTTCGTCGTTCTTCCCCACTGTTCCCACGATATTATTTTAGGTTGGGATTTTCTCTCCCGTCACCAAGCTGTTATTGATTGCTCCCGTGCAGAAGTCGCCTTCTCTTCGCTTGGAAATGCCATATCTGACGACGTTTCGCTTTCCCGCACCAAGTTGTCCCTCACTGACGACCTCCAGATACCTCCGCACGCATCCGTTCTGGCACCTGTGTCCTGTTCCGTTGCCTGCGACTCTACCGTACGTACTCTTCACACCTTCCACTGCTTTCGTTCATCGCCACATCTCACCACTGCCAACCGCGCTGCTTGGCCTTCACGCAGGCGCGACTCACCTTCCTGTATACAACCACTTCCCATTCCCGATTACGTTGCTTCGCGGTGAATCTCTCGGCACTGTGGAGCCTTACGACACCATTACCACGTTGGAACTTCTTGGATCGTCCGAGGTCAACACCCTCTCCGGTAGTCCCGCACCTGCCACATCGCCTGAAGACGTTTTCAGCCACGTCATCGACAGCGCCTTAAACCCCAAGCAACGCCATGACCTTCTCCGTCTCCTCGAGAAATTTCGCCCATAGCCATAGCACTTCCCTGGGTCGAACGACGACTGTATGTCACCGGATTGACACTGGTGCTCACTCACCGCTACGGCAGCGACCGTACCGCGTATCGTCGACAGAACGACGCGTCATTGATGAGCAAGTAGGTGAAATGCTGCAGCATGGTGTCATTGAACCGTCCGACAGTCCATGGGCATCGCCAGTTGTTTTGGTTAAAAAGAAGGATGGCTCGATCCGCTTTTGCGTGGATTACCGTCGCCTAAACAAAATAACTCGAAAGGATGTTTATCCATTGCCGCGGATCGATGACGCCTTAGACTGCTTACAAGGCGCAGAGTTCTTTTCCTCCCTCGATCTACGCTCTGGTTATTGGCAAGTGCCTATGGCTGCAGACGATAAGCCTAAAACTGCTTTCATCACACCAGATGGCTTATACGAATTTCGTGTGATGCCATTTGGCCTTTGCAACGCACCCGCCACTTTTTGAGCGGATGATGGATACTATTCTTCGAGGCCTCAAATGGAACACGTGCTTGTGTTATTTGGATGATGTAGTAGTGTTTGCACCAGATTTTCCTACTCACCTTCATCGCTTGGAGCAGGTTTTACGCTGTCTCAGTGACGCTGGCCTCCAACTCAACCTGAAAAAATGTCACTTTGGGGCACGAAAACTGACAATTTTCGGACATGTCGTATCGAAGGATGGCGTTCTCCCCGATGCCACAAAGCTCCGTGCTGTTAAAGAATTCCCAAGGCCGACGACTCTAAAAGACTTGCGTAGTTTCATTGGCCTCTGCTCGTACTTCCGCCGCTTCATTCGAAATTTCGCTTCGATTATGGCACCGCTGACAGAGCTTCTTCGGGGAGACCCCAATCTTTCCGCATGGTCACCGCCTTGCGACGAGGCCTTCGCGACGCTACGGCGCCTGCTTACAACACCACCGATACTGCGCCATTTCGATCCCACTGCTCCCACGGAAATCCATACGGATGCTAGCGGCGTTGGTCTTGGCGCTGTGCTCGCCCAGCGAAAGCCCGGCTACCAGGAATATGTTGTTGCTTACGCGAGCCGCACTCTCACCAAAGCTGAGGCGAATTATTCAGTCACTGAAAAAGAATGCCTAGCGATCATCTGGGCCATTACAAAGTTTCGCCCATACCTGTACGGCCGGTCCTTCGATGTCGTTACCGATCACCACGCACTTTGCTAGATGTCGTCCCTCAAGGATCCCTGCGGCCGCCTTGCCCGGTGGGCATTGAGGCTCCAAGAGTACGACATCCGTGTTGTCTACCGCTCCGGCAAGAAGCACGCCGATGCCGATGCTCTTTCGCGCTCGCCTGTCCACGCCGAAATTGTCAGTGTCTCCGTTCTAGATGACCCAGTTCCCCCATTCGCTTCTGTCGACATGGATTTGGAGCAGCGCAAGGACTCCTGGATTTCATC
Organism: Dermacentor silvarum; assembly: GCF_013339745.2. Taxonomy (NCBI): domain Eukaryota; kingdom Metazoa; phylum Arthropoda; class Arachnida; order Ixodida; family Ixodidae; genus Dermacentor; species Dermacentor silvarum. The sequence goes on along the minus strand of NC_051161.1, from coordinate 171,967,788 downwards.
TTTGATAGATTACATCTCTGATTCACCTGCACGCCCACCATCCCGAGCGCTCCGCCGACAAGCTTCGCACTTCGCCATCCGCGACGGAATCGTCTATCGCCGTAACTACAGTTCCGACGGCCGCAAATGGCTGCTTGTCATACCCCGGCAGCTCCGCACTGATGTATGCGCCGCTTTCCACGCCGACCCTCAGTGTGCACACGCTGGTCTCTTCAAGACCTACACCAGACTACGTCATAGGTTTTATTGGCGCGGTATGTACACATTTGTGCAAAAGTACATTCGCTCTTGCACAGAATGTCAACGCCGCAAGCCTGATCCTTGCCGCTCTTCTGGACCAATGCAACCTTTACCGTGCCCTTCGCGACCCTTTGACCGCGTTGGAATAGACCTATACGGGCCTCTGCCATACACAGCTGCTGGCAATCGCTGGGTCATTGTAGCCATAGACCACCTCACGAGGTATGCAGAAACGGCCGCTCTACCAGCCGCGACAGCTCGTGACGTTGCCTCCTTCCTGCTTCAACGCTTCGTTCTCCGTCACGGCGCCCCCCGCAAACTCCTGAGCGACCGAGGTCGCGTCTTTCTCGCCGATGTCATTCAAGAACTTCTCACTGAATGCCGCATTATTCATCGCTGTACCACCGCATATCACCCGCAAACAAACGGATTGACAGAGCGGTTTAACCGAACTCTTGGCGACATGCTTTCGATGTATGTCGCCTCCAACCACACAAACTGGGACCTCATCCTTCCCTATGTCACGTACGCCTACAATACGGCACCCCAGGCAACGACGGGCTTTTCTCCCTTCTTTCTTCTATACGGCCGAGAACCGTCATTTCCGATTGACACTATTCTTCCTTACCGTCCCGACTTATCAGAGGGTACACCGGTTTCCGAAGCCGCCCGGTATGCAGAAGAATGTCGGCAACTAGCTCGCTCTCTAACAACGCAAGAACAAGCGCTACAGAAATTTCGTCACGACGACGGGCGCCCCCACAACCAGTTTTCGCCTGACGCTCTCGTTTGGTTGTGGGTGCCTCCTACTTCGACACCAGGTGTCTCCTCCAAGTTTGTATCCATGGCTAGGTGGCGTATGCCACCGCCCGATTTAAAGGGTTCAGCCTCATCCATCCATCCATCCATCATCCATCCATCCATCCATCATCCATCCATCCATCCATCCATCCCGATACCATGGACCCATAGAGTTTCATATTACTATAACGTCGCCGAAGCCGCGAAACTGTCCATGTCGATCGGCTCAAGCCGTATCACGAGCCCTTCGTCCTTACGACGCCTTAGGCCTCCTGTGCGGCTCCGTCTTCAGCGAGGGGGGAAGATGTAAGGAAGAAGAAGTACGCCGTGCAGAGCTCCGCAGCCGGATTGCCAGCGCTACTGAAGTGGGGCTCGGGCTCGACGCTGTTCCTGGTGCGCCTGGCTAAGCCTACGCAGTTGTGTCTTCCTGTCGGCGTCCTTCGTGTCGTCCACAGCCGTGCCAGACTTCTTTGTCATAATATATATATATATATATATATATATATATATATATATATATATATGTGTGTGTGTGTGTGTGTGTGTGTGTGTGTGTGTGTGTGTATGTGTGTGTGTGTGTAAGATGGTTGTGCTTGCTATGAATATTATTGCTGCGAATGAGAGTTTTATGTGCAGTATAAGTGTGTTTGTTACTGCAAACACGTGCGCTTATTCCGGTCGTGAGTTCTCACTTTCTCAATTAGTGCATTTAGAATATTTGTTATTTTTTACCTTACACATATATCGTGAATATATAACTCTATGTACCCTTTGATTTAATTGCCTAGAAATACATTCGCCATTCTTCGCGCTGCGCAGTTAATAAAGCTAGTTTATTTCACCATAATATTGTTTTCTTCGATCGTTGTCCCTAATCAATATCCACCAACAAGAAGCGCGCGTAAAATGAGACGATATCAATAATAAAATGTTCTTACGTAGCTTCATGTTGCAGAGATACCAGTTACTTTTAGGAGACAGTGGTAAAAACAACAGTTCACTTGGCTAAAACTACATTTGGTACCGACCGTCAAGAGTCATGGCCACACCAAAGTAACTAAAACAAAAGTAAAATGCACTGCACAGACGTTCTGCGAGAAAAACTGGGCGTCCGCCAGCGTCCACGTAGCGAACGCGTGCTCGCTAGCAGACGACGCGCTTGGCAACGACAGCAAAATTGAAGACGTCGCGTTGTATAATCCATGCCTCAAATATATATGTTTGGCAAAATGGTGTAAATATAATTTTGCAGTTTAGTTGAAATAAAGCACTATTTTAAGAGCGTACTATGCGCAATCGGCCTCGGCGCCCGCAGCGAAAGTACGTTGAATATGCCGCGGAACGCGTCTCCGTCCCAATCCAGTTCGCTCGCAGCGCCCTCGCACAATTTTTGCACTCGCGGCGCCTCAGTGGGAGAACGCCGATAATTCTAGGGGAAGCTCTTTGTTGTTTGAAGCCAGGACGGGAGTATTGCGGACTAAGATGTACCGAGTCAAGTACCAAGGTATAGACACGTTGTGCTGTGCGTGTGGAGAAGAGGAAACGGCTGAACACCTCATACTTTTCTGTAAAGGGCTTAACCCTACAGTGCAAGGCAACGGGGCTGATTTTTTCAAAGCATTGGGGTTTAGGGACAGTGAAGGCAAAATAGACTTTAAGCGGGTAGAAATAACCAAACAGAGGTTATCTGATTGGTGGATAAAATCAAGGCAGGGGTGAAATTTCACCCACCACAAAGTACAAAATGTGTTAATAGTCATGGCTAGGTGGCGTATGCCACCGCCCGGTTTAAAGGGTTCAGCCTCATCCATCCATCCAGCCGTTCGGCCCACTCGACCATTGTCTAGTACACTCTAGTTGTGAACTATGTTGGAGGTATCGGTTTTCACTCGACGAAGAGTTGTTGTAAAACATTTGCATCAGCCACCGGCATCGTTCTCACGCATTTTAGGTCTAGTAGACTTCAAATCACTATGTCTACGCTAGGCTCCTGCAAGAGGCCGAAGGCTTTGCTCAACACAGCGAGCACTGCGGTTGGCAAGCCAACATGATACACACAGTTGCTTCGTGCTTGGATCGGCATTGCCTTTTTGCCCTGTAAGGCACAATATACAAAGGGGATCGCGTAAAGAGATCCAACAGCTATTTGTAAGGACACAATTTCCGTAACGTGGGTGAATGCGTCGTAAATGACTGAACTCAGGAGACCGAAAAAAAAAAAAGAGTTCATATGTCCTTTTGCGTCAAAATACAACAGAACACGGGATAACGACGCAATAAGCTAGACTCCGCATGGTAGTGCCGCATGTTCGGACCACTTGGACCATACGCTATACAGAACAAACATATCTATAACACAGCAATATTTAGTACTGCCTCGGGCGCTGGCACAGTCTGCAGCTGGTCGTTCGACCACTCGAAAAGTGTGATTCACACTGTACGGTATGCGGTTATTATTAACCAAACTATTTTATTTGTAGGCGGAAACCTTGCCCAGCAAACAAGGCAGTCGCCCAGTGTATCTACACATAAGTTGAACGCTTGTCAAAGTAAACAGCACGACATAATCTCCAGCAGAACGGTACTCACGCTGTTATATAGATCGTCAAATGTTTCGTAACTACTCGTTGCAGCTAAACCAGAGCTTGGAATTACAGTGCTGAGAATGCTGCAGTAAGGTAACATTCGTGAAACTAATTTTCAGAAATACCTAACCGATATCCGAGGCTGATTGTAAGCTCAAACAAACGCGTGCACCTCGCGCTGGGTCCGCCCTAACACCATCAGTTACTCCAGCCGCTTAATAACATCAGACTTAAATTCCTTGACTACGCCTCACAGGACCATTCCCCACGTAGAAGACGCCATTTCATCCTAAATAGACCGCGCGAGTGCGAAAAAATCCACCTGAAACTGCTAGAATATACTGGCTAGTGTGCCGACCGCGGCCTTCCGGGTGGCACCGTTTGCAATGAATGTCGGCGGCTGCCGCTAGGAGCGCTGCAGTGCGGGTGAGTGCTCCTAGCGCTCCTTGTGAGTGCTCCTAGTGAGTGCTCCTAGTGCTCCCTGTGGTGCTCCTTCACTCACGAAGCCGACGGGAGCGGACGTGTCGAGTCGAGGTGCCATTTCAGCGCAGCAGGAGCAGCGTGCCAAAGAGATAAGTTTTGTTATTTTATATTTCACTTTTTGGTTTTTTTAGGAGGGTTAGCTTAGCCAAGCAATCTTTATAAATTATTTTAAGGCTTTCTCACTTTCTTGGTCTTCTCGCTTAGATAAAAGTAGGTAAATTTTTTTTCCCCACATCTACGCCTTGTTAGTACGAGATGATGGTTGGTACTAGGGGGAACCCACGCGTGCGTTGTTCTGAGTGCGAGCGTTCCTACGCGCTGGAAGAAACGCGGTTTAGGTCAGCACGCGAAGCGAATGGTGCAGATTTTATCTGTAGGATGTGTGTGCTAGGGTCGCGGCTAGACCGCCTAGAGCAAGACAAAGATAAGTTAGCTAAGCGGGTTGGAAAGCTAGAAAAGGAACTTGAAATCGAGCAGAAGCGGAGGAAGGAGGCAGAAGAAAAGCTAGCTAACGCAGAAATCCAGCTGAGCGCCACCATTCTGCAAAGCAATGATGAACGCATCGAGGCGAGCACCGCGAACGGAGCTGGCTCCGATGCGAGTGCAGAGACAGCCGAACACGCCACGCCGGGAAGCAGTGGCGGAAACGTCAGTGATAATCACGAAGGGGATACCACTGACGCGGCCGGGGAAGAAAACAAAGCCAAGGGCAAGGATAAGAAAGGAGGGGAGGGCATTGTGACTTCGGGGGCAGCTTTCGGCGGTGAGGCGGAAGGAAAGCGTCGAGTGTTGGGGATTCCAACATGCGTAAAGTAGAACCGGCGATAGCAGAGAGGGTAGGGGCAGACGAACGAGTCCAGGTTAGCGCGCTTCCCGGAAAGCCGATTAGAGAGGTGATAGCGAAGGCCAAGGAACGCATGTGGGACACAATGGAGGAGAGACACCTAGTGGTGATAATGGGCGGAGTGATTGACGTACTGAACGGACGAGGAGCAGGAATCACAAAGCAAATAGCCAAAGGGGTCACCGACCTGCGGAATGTTTCAAAAGAAGTACAAATCGCGGTGTGCACGGTGCCAGAGGTTGAAAGGCAGGGTTATAAAATTGAAAGGGCAGTTCTTGCAGTAAACAGGGAAATTTGGACTCTAGCTAAAGCAATGAATTTTACGGTCATTGACATCAACCGAGAAGTGCACCGAGCAGGCCGCGAAGGCGCTTTTGTGCGTGACGGGATACATTTTAGTGAAAGTGTAGCAACACCGGTCGGAAGTCGATTCGCGGCACGAGCTGTAGCTTCTTTAGGCGGGCCCCAGGCAATCAGGAAGCAGGATTGAGTATTGAACATAGCGAAACACCAGTGAAGGGCAGAATTAGGCGACCAGGAGTCAGGAAAAGACGCAGAAAGGATAAGAATAGAGAAGGTAAAATTTGCTACATTAACATGCAGGGTGGTCGTAAGCAGGAAAAATGGCTGGAAATTCAAACGCAACTGAATGATGAAGCGATTAGCGTGTACGCCTTGACCGAAACGCATCTACGAGATTTGGAGCAGCCGCCTGTTATTGACAACTTTGTATGGGAAGGGTGCAACAGAATGACCGGGTCAAGGAAAGGCGGAGGCGTAGGCGTACTAATTAGGCGAGGTCTGAAGTGGCGAAGGGTAAACGAGACATGTACGTAAAGAGCATTTATGGATTAGTGGTACATGGCAAGGTAAAAAGACGTGGCTGGGAGTAGCTTACCTATGGACAGGTAGTGATAGCAGGGAAAAAAATAAGGAATTGGTCGATTGCATTAGAAGCGATATTAATGAGTTCAGTAACTCGGACCAGGTGATATTAGTGGGAGATATGAACGCGCACATGGACGATTTAGACGGGTATTCTGATTACAACGGCTCTGTAGTGCTGGATCTGTGTGATGAACAGAACCTAATAGTAGTTAACAGGGAAAATAAGTGTCATGGACAGGTAACGTGGCAATGCGGAAACCGGCAGTCATGTATCGACTACGCCTTAGTCTCAGAAATGGTCTACGAACAACTGGAACAATGGATAATAGACGAAAATGGAAAAAATAAACTGGGAAGCGATCATAGACGTTTAGCATTAAAGTTTGGGAGAGATACCAGCGCAGAACATGAACCAATAGCCTCAGAGTTTTTAAAAATGAATGACGAGCAAATAACAGAGATCGCAAACAACATAGATAAGAAAATTGAGGATTTTCCTACAGCAGTCCGGGAATATAAGGAACTGGTGGACGTTATGCAGCATGAAATAAGGCGGACACGGCAAAACAATTGTTGGATTGGGAAGAGGAAACCACGTAAGTGGTGGAACAAGGAAATAAAACAAGCTATAGAAGAGCGTAAAGAGGCATCTAGGGCTCATCGAGAAGCCAAAAAGTTGGGATTACAAGAAGAAGAGGTGCTCCTTAGATGGAATACATACCAAGAAAAGAAAAGGGTTGCGAGTGAGCTTGTGCAAGAGAAAATTAAATGCGCAAGTGAACGTTGGGTGCATAACATTCACATAAGAGAGACAAAAGCGCTCCAAAAAGATTCTGGAACCATATAAAAGCACTCGGAGCTCCAACTAAAAACTCGCAAACGGCTATAAGGGATGAAGACGGTAACATCTACGAAGGAGATGATGCGATGCGGTACATCACAGACGTTATTAGGGATAACTTCGGCACGAGAAAAAGCGCAGTTCAAACAGATCCAGCAACAGCAGAGAGGCCAGAGAGATCAAAATTTAGCATAGAAAGCTTTTATTGGAAAAAGGCAGCAGAAAATGTCCCTAACAACACGGCAGCAGGACCCGATGAAATCCCAATACAGCTAATCAAAAACCTCGGTCCAAAAAGCAAGGCACTGCTGACTAATGCCATAGAGCAAGTGATTGGAACAAAGAAAATTCCCGTTGGATGGCGTGAAAGCAAGATGAATCTCATCTACAAAGGCAAAGGAGATAAGGATAAGACGAGCTCGTACAGGCCAGTTACAGTAACGTCGGTGATATATAGAATGGCAATGCAAGCCATAAAATTAGAACTGTCGAAGTGGGTGGAGAAAAACGATGTATTGGGGGAACTACAGAATGGGTTCAGGCCAGGCAGACGCTTAGAAGACAGCATGTTTGTACTAACTCAGTGCATAGAGATTTCAGTAGCTCAGAAAAGACCTTTATGAATAGCATTTCTACATATTAAAGGAGCTCATCACAACGTAGACAGGGAATTGTTATGGGATATTCTTCAGCACGAAGGCATAGATGATGATTTCGTGGAGCTGATGAGGGAGATATATAGATACAACCAAGTACAAGTGGTATGGGAAGGTAGAAAAGGAAATGAAATGGTGGGAATTCACCAAGGATTGAAGCAAGGATGCCCTATGTCACCATTGTTGTTCACGCTTCACGTCAAGGGTATAGAAAGACGACTGGAAAACAGCGAATTAGGTTTTGATTTATCCTACATGCGTAATGGACAAATGGTGCAACAGAAGGTCCCTGGACTGATGTGCGCAGACGACATTGTGCTACTAGCGGACAATAAAAAAGATTTACAGATACTTGCGAATATCTGTGGGAATGCAGCGACAAATCTAGGCCTTAAGTTTAGCACAGAGAAATCAGGAATTATGATCTTTAATGAACACACGAGTAACTTCGTGGTGTCAATTCAACACCAAGTAATACCCATAGTGAAGCAATATAAGTACCTCGGTGTACACATAAACGAAGGAAAGAATTACTCAAACAACCACCAAGATAATCTGAAAATAAAGGGGAAGCGGAATGCAGCAATAATGAAACACAGAGCACTGTGGGGCCACAATAAGTATGAGGTGGTGCGTGGAATCTGGAAAGGAGTAATGGTGCCAGCGCTAACATTCGCAAATGTCATTATATGCTTAAAATCGGATATATTGGCGGGTTTGGAAGTTAACCAAACATCAGTAGGCCGGTTGGCTTTGGGAGCCCGCGGTAATACCACAAATGAGGCAGCTAGTGCAGGCCTGGTGACATGGGTTGGGCCTCTTTTGAAGTCAGAGAAGCACAGAGCAAAATTCGTTTTGAAGAAAGGCTCAGGAACATGGATGGAAATAAATGGGCGGCTAAAGTGCACAAGTATCTCTACATGAAAAGCGTAGACACAGAATGGAGGAAGAGGTCAAGAAAGTTGGCAACCAAGTACAGGATAATCGAAACTGCAAATAGACAACCAGGAGTCCTCAGAAAGAAAGTGAGAAAAATAGAGACTGTGAATTGGATGCAAAGAATGGAAACAAAAAGGACAATGGAGATTTACAAGAATGAGAAGAAAGAAATTAGAAGGGAAAATCTACGATAACACAAAGGGCAGTGCCTTGCTATTTGAGGCTCGAGCCGGTTGCCTAAGGACGAAAACATATCGGAACAAATATTCGGAACTAGATGAGACATGTGCATGCTGTAGTAAAGATCCAGAAACCACTCAGCACATCCTGATGTAATGCGACGGGATCCACCCAGCGAGAAGCGTAGGTAACGTGCAACTCCCAGAAGCGCTTGGTTTCAAAGTGGAAGGAAACATAAACAGATCAGTCGTAGAGATCAGCAAGAGACGATTGGAGTACTGGTGGAAAAAAAAAAGCAGGGAAAAGATGGATACGACCTGATCTCTTAAAATCATAGGCAGCGGCACAAGGTAAATTTTTGAAAAAGAAAAATAATGATGAGAGGTATACAAAAATCCTAGATAAAGAACATGTATAGTATACATGATTAAATCGAGCAGGCTAGGTGACTATTTGTCGCCGCCCCGTTTCAAAGGGGATGCCAATAAATCATCATCATCATCGTGCCGCGGCGCCACCCGCTCTTCATAGACCGCCTTGTTTTCACATAGGGGTTGCTGCGCTATTTGTATTTATAAAGCCGTAGGAGTAGTAAATTTCTCATGTAAGAAGGTGATTTCTAATATAGGGTTTCTTTTGACTATAAGAAGGCTTATTTACTGCTTGCGGCCTGCGTTTGAGTTTACGTACGAGCTAGCTCTGTTTCGAGGCGTAGCGGTAAAGAGAGGAGACCGATCCTCAGGTCACGTGGTTGCAAAAGTCACGTGACCAAGTAGGCTAGGCACTTGGGTATTTCTCTGCCTAAAATATAGGGAACGCGCCTAGGTACAACTGGTGCCCTGAAATATTCGAAAATGGCTAACTGTGGCTGCTGTGAAGGGATCGGTACTGTTCCTAAATAAACGCATCACTGTTTTGATGATCCAAATATAATCTCACTATCAGGGAGGGAGCAGTTTACCTACGCTGCGCTCTGCAACACCCCAACGACCGCCGCTGTATCAAACGCGAGCAGTATCCGCTTGCGCAAGAGCGGACGCTCGCATCGTCGGCGGCAGGACGACTATAGTCTTGATATAAAATGCAAAAAAAAAAGTTTCAAGATTGAAAAAAAAGGAGTTAAAAGTGGGATTAGAACACACGCCCAGAAGACCGCACTAGACCCTCAACGCAGCGCCTTAAACCACTCGACCATTCTAACAACACGAACTTCATAAAACACGCAGCACTATTTATCCCATAGGAGCTCAGTTTACGACATTTGTGGCATTACGGTATCTTTAGAAGCAATGGTTTTCAGTTATGTGCTACAGGAGTGTTGCGGAACAATAACAACTATTCTTATTGCTCCGTGGGGTACACTGCAGCATGCAAAGAGCGATAGAGTGATTGTGTCGGCACGTCGTGCCACCATCGCCGTGCCACGTCGTGCATATAACTTGTCACAAAATTTACAGCAATGCATCACGACGCGCGAAGTAGACAAAGCGGTCCTAGGCGTAGCGTTTTCACAGCTGTCGAACTCAGTGCGCAAGGCGGCCATAGAGGCGACGGCGAACGTGGGCGACAGCATGCGAAGCTCTAGGTACAGCGTACTCTAGGGCGGCATTGCCTATGGCGGCTTTGTTTTCCCTGTTCCTTGAAGCGGAGAATTCCCTGGAAAATGGCGTTTCGAGGTTACTTTCAACCGACCAATGAAAACGAGGATCAGTCTCCTGTGGATACGGCCTCCGATAGGCAATGCCGCCCTAGGGTATACACGGCTATGCACGGCGCATAGCCGTGTGGAGATAAGCGACGGTGCGAGCGAGCGACGAGCGCGGTTGTTGGCAGAGTAGAAGTGCGCCCCCCCCCCCCCCCCCCCCCCGCTCTCTCCGGCGCTGGCTTCCCGCTTCCTTGCCGTGGGAGATTGAGTGCGTTCGCTCTCCGTGATAGCGCGCGTCCCCGCACGCTTCCGCTCGGGCATACGGCGCGCGGCGAAGATTTTATCTATAGGGAACCTCACGGCGACGGCAACGGCGACGGCAGCAATCCGGTTAAAGTGTCCATATAATTGCTATCGCAATAATAAGGATTTTGGGGACTAAGTGTGTCCTCAACACAGCACTCCGCGAGACCACTGCCGCGAAGTGGCATGTTCACGCTTCGCCGGTTTCCTGCATCGCCTATCACCTGAGGACTTGGCATTTCAGTCTAATGTGAACCAATGCACACATCTGTAAAATAACGCATTTTGGTAAACTCTTTTCGCCACATTTCCCAATAGGTTGCGACAATTGTCAGCTCTTCGATGCAATATTTTCTCGTATGTAGTGGCAGAGGCTACATTTGTTATTCTTTTAAACACGACTTCATTCCAGTGCCTAATACGGGGGTCACACGGCGCACTTTTGATCGTGATCGAGCCCGATATGGATCGAATTTCTTGGTCGCGATTGGCTTCTTTACTCAATCTGCGGAAGGGAAACAATCGCGGTCGAACATTCCGATCCAGATCGGTTTCGATCGCTATCAAAAGTGGCCGTGTGACACCGGTATAAGGCAAATTGGAGCACTCTGCGAGAGAACTAGTCGGCAAATACACTTCGCAACGATCCGGAAAAATCGTGTCCTATGGAAGATGTATGCAGCCCCTGTGTCCACCAAAACATTGTCTGTAAATATTGTCTGTCTGTTAATAAAGGTAACTAACTTCAACAGTGTGGTGCTGTATCGAGCTCACCCATCTTTGAGCGTTGTTAATGTGCTTGGGCAGCAAGAGAATGCAAAAACTAACGTGTCAACCTGATCAGCGCGGCCTAGCGCCAATGCTAGAGTTCGAGAACCGTAATGCGCTAACTGTGCGTGGCGCAGAAACGCGCTAAGTGAGCCCGCGCAAGAACCTAAAAAACGGTATTCGCATGGGTACGCGGACAATAGCATCATGCTTGCAAGAATAACAGTAACGAAAAAATAAATAAATTATTCGCACAGTCGATCAAGTGAAATACTTACGTGCGTGCCGTGACCGCTTCGCTGACCACTAAGCGCTTTTCACTCACGGTCAGTAGTGGTTTACAGCCATATGCATATGTATTTATTCAACATTTTTTAAGACTCGACATTACTTTATTATGAACATAGCACAGTGAGACGGTGTAAGGGACACAAGAGAAAGAGCAGAGATGGCCCTAACTCTGCAATATTATTGGCTTATTTCGCTTCAGAGATAGCGCACACGAACAATTCTTGCCGTACGCGATATCTTCAATACAAACTTCGAGCACGATCTACGTTTCACCGTGAGCGAAGCTTGTTCCAAATTCAGAAATTCAAAAGAAAAGCCATTCCAGGTAAACAAACGTAAAAAATAGGTAAACAAATATATCTTTAAACAAGTCCTATTATAAACCCTGTGGGGATGCGCGACTCTCACGCGTCCCCTATAAACCCTGTGGGGATGCGCTACTCTCACGCGTCCCCTGATGTTGTTTTCCCCGCATGTCTCCTGTGGTCCGGCTTCACCGCGTGGCTAAGTGCTGGGGGTGGTCGTAGTGGTTGCGGCGCGTTGCGAGAGATGGCGCGAGTGTCGCGATGCTAACGCCACCGAACGGCGGGGTGACTTGGGAGAGAAAGGTCGCGGCGCTTTCTCTTTGACTTGGGATCGGCGGCCAACACGCACGGACGCTTCGCGCGTGCGCCGGCCCGCTTCGCGCGACCGTCGCGCGAGGCCAAGAGCAGGACACCGGTATGGACGAACACGGATCGTTCGAGCGCGCCACCGTTCGCGTGACTGTACACGTGAACGACTAGGCGATGGTGTCATAGCATGGGGCGAACGTATTCACTCGCTATCGGGTCGCGGTGAGTCGGACTTCCTTGATTTGTCGCGCGCCCGTGTGAATGTTCTATTGGTTGTAATTCGGCTAGTGTGTATTAGTGTATGAAAGGTGCAATAAATGCCCCTTTTGATTGTCTGCACTACTGCGTTGTCGTTCCTTTGTCCCAAGAGCACATGTGTGAGACCCCACATCTGGCTGCCCAACGTGGACCTCTTGGGGCATCGGACGATAATTTTAACAGCTTTGCTCGGTTCGAGATGTTTCAACCGAAGCGTAGTCCTAGCGTGGATTTTGATCGCTAGTGTCGGCGGTGTGCTTTCTTGAGCGAGGCGACGGTTGCTGTAGCGTGTTTGAACTTTTCAACATGCTAAGCCTTTTCGCGAGTGTTTTGAAGTACACTCGTCGGTACGAGAGCCACGTGGTCTGCATCCTGGGAGAGCGAGGCCTAGCGCCCGGGGAGCATTGGCAAGCCTGAAGCGAGTGAGTACGGAAGCCTCGTGGGTGGTCCGAATTTCTTATGTAAATAGCTTCTTCTACATCTTTGACTTCGGAAGTCGAGGCTCAGGGAGCCGGGTGGCCGCGGGCCACGGGTGCCGCTACGGGCTGACTGGTATTGCGGCCTGGCACCGGGCGCTCCGGGACCGTCTGGGACGGTGGGCGCCATCAACTCGGATGCTGTGTGCACCGAGCGGGGTAGGACCACCTCACAGAGCCAACGTCTCCTCGCGGCTGCCTGTTGTGCCCATTTTGGGTGATGTTTTCTTTTTGGGGGGGGGGGGGGGGGTGCCGGTTGTTGCGTGGAGAGCCACAACCTGGTGGACCGTGGTGTTGAGGTGTCGCACATTGGTTCCCTCGTTAGTTCGCCTCGCAGGAATTGAAATTACTCGTTCGACTCAAGAAAGTAAGCTTTGTTCACGTGAATTTAGCATCTGAAATTCCGCCCGAAATTTTGCTAGCCGAATTGAACATCGTACCACGTGGGCGATGCGCTTACGGAATTCCTCTCCCTTGCACTACTTCAGTGTTTGTCAAGTGCATTGAGTGTACGTAGCGTGAGCGGAGTCCCCTGGTTTGCTGTCACCTGCACATCGTCAGTGTTGCTGCCCCGGACTACAATCGAGCTACCCCAGGCGATGCAGATGCCTGTGGCCAGTTCGGCGCGGCGATTTCAGCGGCCGCCTGTGTCCGGCTCGCTACCCTCGGCGGCTGGGAAAAGAGCCGGCAGTCACCAACGGCTACAGCGGCTCTCGCCGGCAGGGCGCATCGGCGCGCGCGACGCTTGCTCGGGCCGACTTCTGCGTCGCCGTTTCCGGAGTCCTGTGCTGGAGTCGTGCCATCGAATCTTCAGAGCTGGTGCTGTGACCAACGGACGCCAGCGGTGAACCCCAGAGACAATGTCGGCTCGCATGTTGTGGATAACGTGTGGACATTTCCTCGGCGGCGCCACTGTCGCATGTACTAACTTTTGCTCGCGACGCGCGTGTTGATAGACCTTGTGACATGTTTCGCCGGAGTATGTGCAGTGATTTAAGGTTGGGGGGATGTGGGGATGCGCGGCTCTCACGCGTCCCCTGATGTTGTTTTCCCCGCATGTCTCCTGTGGTCCGGCTTCACCGCGTGGCTAAGTGCTGGCGGTGGTCGTAGCGGTTGCGGCGCGTTGCGAGAGATGGCGCGAGTGTCGCGATGCTATGCCACCGAACGGCGGGGTGACTTGGGAGAGAAAGGTCGAGGGCGCTTTCGCTTTGGCTTGGGATCGGCGGCCAACACGCACGGACGCTTCGCGCGTGCGCCGGCCCGCTTCGCGCGACCGTCGCGCGAGGCCAAGAGCAGGACACCGGTATGGACGAACACGGATCGTTCGAGCGCGCCACCGTTCACGTGACTGTACACGTGAACGACTAGGCGATGGTGTCATAGCATGGGGCGAACGTATTCGATCGCTATCGGGTCGCGGTGAGTCGGACTTGATTTGTCGCGCGCCCGTGTGAATGTTCTATTGGTTGTAATTCGGCTAGTGTGTATTAGTGTATGAAAGGTGCAATAAATTCCCTTTTGATTGTTTACACTACTGTGTTGTCGTTCCTTTGTCCCAAGAGCATGTGTGAGATCCCACAACCCTATTGGGATTGACAGTAGACAGTTTTAGTTTAGCGTGGTTACCGGAATAGCGGGCGTACCGGAATAGCGGGATCGAAGTGCGCATGCGCAGAACGCTAACCAACCCATACCGTTTACCGTGCGCACGCTATTTCTCAGAGTTAACGTTACCGTGTTAGCGTGGTGTACGTAGTGTACGTAAAACATGGCGGCGGTCCCGGCCGCCCGCTTCGAACTGAATTTGGCGTTGTTTTTGTAGAATTCACTTCGTTCGTAGCAAATGACTGCGTAAACGGCTTTTGCTTAGTCTCATGCCGCTTCGCCGAGAGAGTGTTATGGCTAATCTTGAGGAATTTTCGAGATCGCTTCTCGTTTCGAACGCGCCTAAGCCTAACGAGAGAAATTTTTTTTGAGATCCGAGCGCCATCTGTCGCTAAAGTCGGGAGATAGGCGCGACGACGGCATATGGCCTCTGAGATGGGAGGATTTCGGAGGCTATGGTAGACAGCTTGTACTGCTTGTCTGTTTCGTTGCAGATCAACGGACATGTGAAGTAAAAATACAACGCGCTCCTGGCTTCCATTGCGCGGCTTATCGCACTTTCCGGACGCACACACACATATCTTAGGTGCCCTATGTATGCGAAATTCAAAGCGTAATGGAATAGCGTCCCGCACGTAAACTACGCTATCACGCTATACTAAAACTCTCTTTCTGCAAAGTTCGTTTGCGGAACGGTAACGCTATTTCCCGTAACCCCGCTATTACGCTAACGCTAAACTAAAACTCTCTAGTATATGTATAAATAAATAAATACTAAAAATAAAAATCTAGCACGTGGGCTGTATCAGTTGCGCTGGCATCTGTGATCACTGTCGCACGTCGGTTCGCTGCAGGTACCGCGCTGCTCGATCGCCACGCTTATGCGTTGACATTTGGTTATAAGCACCCTGCACCGCACCAGATCCAATAAATTTTGCATGATAGAGTTGTTCAGTTGTTTCGGAAGCGTATGGAGTAACCACCGCATATCTACCAACCACTGACACGCGTCGTCGGGCCGCCGGCGCCTGGTTCTAAGCATTGCCCGAGAGGTACGTATGCGCCTCATTTCGCTAAATGAGGCAACTCTCAACCGCGAAACGTAATGGTGATCAAATTCAATCGACGATACGATCACATGCACCCAGTAATAACGATGAAATATACCGCTGATCCCAGGTCTCGACGAAGCAGACGCGGCTGCCGCCGCTACCGACGACGAAACACCACATCCACCGGCAGGGCTTGCTGTTGCCATGGCACACTACACTGAGTGCTCACGCGAGTACGTGAAACATGTAACAAGTCAAGCGGCACAAGACAAGCGAAGCGGAAGAAAACAATCGAAATAATGCGCGGCGAAGATCACGCAACCGAAGTGTGGCCGGCCTGCTCTCGCAAGGCTCACAGTCCAAAATGGCGGCATAACATGTTCTGACGCTAGACGTCGCCCGTGTCGGCCAATGGCGCTGCTCAAACGTCGGTTTGTGAAAAGGTCTATATGTGCCGCTAGCATGGCTAGCGTGGACGTGCCTTAACCGGAAGTAGGCAGTGTTTTGAGAATTAAGCGCGTTGGCGATGACGTATGTCACGTGACATTTCGAGCAGCACTCGGGGAGAAGGGGTCCAGCCGACGAGGAGAGTAGCGAAGGAAAGAGCGAAACGAGCGAGGGCCGTTTTTCGATCATCAAACGCGTGTAACACCGCTATTACAGCACCATTTCGAAAAATTCTCGTGGCTACGTATTCGTTGTAGACTCGTGCAAAACTGCAACACCACAACTAAATTTCGACCTCTGGGTGGTTTAGGGGCCCTTTAAGTCTTGCGGCGCTTAGTGCCTCAAGTACTTTACACAAATGTTCCTCGTGGTTTACCCTTGTCCTGGAGTAGACAATGATATCATCCACATACACATTGCAAAATTTTCCAATGAATTTGCTCAGTGTTTCTTTCATCATCTTTCGGAACCACGACCCAGAATTCTTCCAGCCAAATGGTAACTGATTATACTCGTAGATGTCGAACGGTGTTACAAAGGCCGTAAATTTCTTAGTTTCTTCTTTTAGTGGCACTTGCCAGTACTCTTTGCATAAGTCTATACGTGAAAACCATTTGCATCCTCCAGTCTTGTCAATGATATCTATCCTAGGCATCGGGTATGAAAAAAGATCAGTATGCTTGTTTATCATTAGGTAATCAGTGCACAGTCGGAATGATCCATCTTCTTTCGGTACAATGTAATAGGGGAAGCAAAAGATGATGTCGATGGCCTAATGATCCCTGCCTCTAACATGCCTTGAAGTTCTTGCCGTAACCACACTTTCTCTTCATGGCTGAGGCTGTATGGCTTTTTTCTTACGACTGTGCTGTCGCGCAACGAGAACAGCACCTCAATCGCTGTTGTGGCTTTGGGATATGGCATAATGCATATTAGCTCGGGGAACTTCAACGGCACCTCTTTCGTGCATGATGGCTTTCGTTCGTCGGGTGTTTCAGTCCAAGGTATATCTGGCTCAGGTTGTCCAATGGTCACCTCGTCATTCCATAATATGTTAATCTTAATGCTCCTCATATCGGGCCACGATAAAAGAAAGTCGAAGTCCACCGCTGACACGAGCGCTTCCATCTTGAACTTCCGACCTTGGAACTCAAGAGCTGCTTTTGTCCATTTATGATATTCCCGCGATGAACCATCGTAGCTACACACACGAATAGGCTTCCCGGAAATGATGCTGGTGGAATCCACTATAGTTTCATTAATTAGGCTTACAGAAACACCAGTGTCAATCAATGCTGACATGTTTCTGCTGTTTACAAGCATCGGCACTATTAGAACGCCTGATTTAACAAGGAACACCGTTTCTTCAGCGTATTGGTGAGGTAGTCATAACGTACGCCAGTGACTGAAGCAATTGGTCCATTGTGCTTGGTGACCTAGCTAGAACTTGTTTCTGGCACTCTCTTGTCATACCGTGTATAATGAGGGCGATAACAGACGATTCTGGAAGTTTTGGCTCCGCTGTACAAATTAAACGCCAATTTTTCAACACATATTCTCTGATGCTAACTGCCTTTTGTCTGTAGAATATGGCGTTATCCCAAAGTTCCACAGGATCTTTTTTAAATGCTTGAGAGAAACTCTCTTTCCACTCATCCCACGATTCGCTCAACTGTGAAAGTAACCGAAGATCGTACCATTTCCGCGCGTTGTCACACAGAAATACCCGCATGTTCTGTATGCGATCCTCGTCAGTCAGCCATTGGTTCCCGGAGCAAGCGTACTCATAAAAATGAAGCCAGGTATGTACACCGGACGAATTTCCATCAAATATGTCTGGTTTCAAGAAAAGCTGTTCTCTGTTGCTTCCAGATCTTGATAGTGCAACAAGAATATTTACCAGCTGCTGCTGTTACCTCATCTGGCATTTCTGAAGGTCAAGCAGTGCGTTTGTAACAATTATAGTATCATTGTCCAGCGGCGCTACAGCTGGTTCAGTTTCACGAGCTGAGATGGGTCCTTTAAAGTAAGTTTTGGACTCGTCTTGTTCATTGCAGGCAGGAACGATACCTCTAGTGACGGAGTCGTCAGCCGTAAACCCGGAGGCACTTGGAACGCTCCACAGCACATCAGGCATAGTGATGTCCTCCAGTGGCCTGACATGTTGTTCATCGCTTGCTTTGTAGTCCCTCGTTGAACGTGACGACGTTCATCTTCTTCACAGGTTCCTGCTTTCGACTGCGCCAATGTAAAGATTTCACTAGGGTACTGTAGGTAGAACCTATTTATTACTACATTCTTCCGTCTAACCTCGTCGTCTTCTCTTCTTCATAACATCGATGGCGATGTGGTTCGCCATAATTTAATGTTATTACAGAATCCGTAAAGAACTCCAGAACTATCATCAGCAGACGCACATACAAGATACCAATCTGTCCCTGGATGACCAAGAATTTATTAGATGCGCTTAAGGCAAAGGACTATTGGTATCATAAATGGAAACGTGATAAGCATAATGCCCATCTTCTAAGTGAGTACAAAACTGCCCGTAATAAATCTGTAGCTATGTCACGTAAATGCAAAAAAGAATACTACTCCAACTTTATTGAACAAGCTGCTGGTAACTCATGGAAAACTAGGAAAATAATCAGTGAAGCAACAGGACACACTTGCGATAAAAAAATTGTACCTGTTACCATTACTAAGGATACTGTCAATGACTTTAACACCTACTTTACCAGTGTTGGTCCTTCTTTGGCCAAAACGTTGCCTCGTCTTAGCAAAGCATCGTATGAGCCTGTTTCCACGACAAATAGTTTGGTTATAAATAATATAGAGCTGTGTGAAATTATGTATATTGTACGTAAGCTTGTAATTACTAAAGCACCAGGTCTGGACTAGATTCCAGCGTGCGTTATAAAACAGAACATTGATATTATAGGAGACATTTTATGCAATCTATTTAATCACTCATTAAGTACTGGAATATATCCATCGACGTTCAAAATAGCCAAGCCAAGGTTACCCCTGTAAACGGGGGACAGGTTTGACCCTTCGTGCTACTGCCTGACATCTGTACTAAGCGCTCTTAACAATATTTTTGAAAAATATGAATGCATGCATTATGCATGCATTCATTTTTGGACAAATATCATGTGTTATGTCCACATCAACATGGGTTCCGACCTATGTGTTCTACAAACACAGCAGTGCTTACACTGAGTCAGACTTTAAATACCGCCCTTCAAAATAACAAATTCGCCGTGGTGCTTTTTCTTGACCTCAAAAAAGGATTTGATACCATCAACCACGAAATCTTGCTTTACAAATTATGTAAATATGGCTTCCGCGACACTATATGGGATTTCTCGGAGTTACCTTAAAGGTCATCAACAAACGGTAACTGTTAATAACATTACTTCTTCCCTTCAATCCATACAAACAGGTATGCCACAAGGTTCTGTATTAGGTCCGTTGCTGTACTTGCTATATACAAACAACTTACCCAGGGGCGGATCCAGGTTTTTTCTGAGGGGGGGGTCAGCTTCTGTCGATGATGATGATGATGATGATGATGATGATAGTAGCCTTTATCATTTACCGAAATTCACCGTTTCTGCTCACGATAAACCCGCGTTTTATACGGCTAGAGCAGCACCTGTAGCCTACAAGGCTTGAGAGGGCAAATCACTTTTTTTTTCTTCTTTTTTTGTATTTATTGCCAAGAAGTTCGCGCTGTTTTTATTCCCCGGCCGCCACTGTCATCATGAAAACGAGTGTTACCTCGCGCCATCTAGCCCGCCGTGGTGGCTCAGTCAGTTCAGGCATTGCGCTGCTGAGCACGAGATCGCGCGATCGCATCCTGGCCGCGGCGGCCGCATTTCTATGTAGGCGAAATGCAAAAACGCCCGTGTGCTTGCGTTGTAGTGCGCGTTAAAGAACCCCAGGTGGTCAAAATTAATCCGGGGCCCTCCACTACGGCGTGTCTCATAATCAGAACTGGTTTTGGCACGTAAAACCCCAGAAAGAGGAAGAAGACCTGTAGCGAAGCCAGGTACGGTTTCTCCGTGCTTATAGGAAAAGGACGTTACCCAATACAGCCATGTGCTTGGCGGCTGTGCCTGATCATGCAGGTTGTTCAAAACTAAGCTTTATGGTTTTCTTAAAATTAGGCACTGGGAGGCACGCGAAGATCACCTGTGCAAATAAGTTATGTGGCCAGGGGGGCACAAAGTGAGATGATAATTATCGCTGTGAGCAGCCCAATTAACTAAAATTGAACAATTATTTTTGTCGACTGCAGTAAGTGGGTATGTTTGTATTGTGAGACGTTGACCAATGCGATGCCTTTATTTCCGAGCAGTCGCCCGAGTCAGAGACGAAGCACCGCACGAGACAAAAGATGATGATGAGTCGTATGTACAGATGACGACGACGATTTGCACAAATAGCGCTCACACAAGATGATGAGTCGTTTGTGGAGATGACGACGACGATATGCGCAAAATGCGCTCACACTAACTTCCCCCCTTCAGGAAAGCGGTCAGCAAGACCGCAAACTAGAAAGGGTAGGTACGGCGAATGTAGGGTTTCAGGCGAGATACGTGAACGATTTCCGTAGTGCGGCGGCGGCGGTCAGTAGCTGAGCTGACAGGAGTGACGCTGTAGTTAACGGCCGAAGTTCGTTGCAAAACGGTGTAGGGGCCGAGATATCTGTGGAGAAATTTTTCACAGAGCCCCGGTGCGCGAACAGGTCTCCACAAAAGAACTTCGTCGCCTGGGCGGAACGAAGCAACGCGACGCGTCGCATCATAGCGAATTTTCCTTTTGTCCTGAATGGTATAGCGGTGTTGGCGCGGGCAAGTTCACGGCACCGGGAGAGGCGAGCGGCAAATTCCTCAGGAAGAGACGCGGATGGAGCAGCAGGTGCTGAAAGGAGTGTAGTGTCCAAGACGAAAGACGGCGCACGACCGTACACCAGGAAGAAGGGACTGTAATTGGTTGTACGTTGGACGGCAGTATTATACGCAAACGTCACAAAAGGTAGGATGGTGTTCCAGTTGGTGTGATCGGGTCGAACATACATTGACATCATGTCAGACAAAGTTCGATGAAAACGCTCCGTAAGACCATTTGTTTGCGGATGGTACGATGATGTGGTCTTATGGATGGTGTCCGAGGCCTGAAGGACTTCACGGAGGACATGCGATAGGAACGTCTTGCCACGGTCACTCAGGAGGACACGAGGTGCGCCGTGGCGCAAAACGATTCCGTGCACGAAAAACTCGGCGACTTCGGAGGCAGTACCAGAGCGAAGAGCCGCTGTCTCAGCGTAGCGCGTTAGATGATCCACTGCGGTAACGATCCAGCGGTGACCAGCGGGCGTGAGTGGGAGGGGTCTATACAAGTCTATGCCCACAATTTCGAAGGGGGTGTACGGGCATGGTAGAGGCTGCAGAGGACCGGCTGGAAGGGATGTCGAGCGTTTTCTGTGTTGGCATGATGCGCAGGAGCCAACGTATTTGTCGACTGAGGTGGAAAGGCCCGGCCAGAAACAACGCGTTTTGATGCGGTCGTAGGTCTTATGAAAGCCCAAGTGGCCAGCCGTCGCGTCGTCGCGAAATGCTTCCAATACTTGGAGTCGAAGTGAGCGAGGTATTACTGGCACCCACCGGTTACCGGAAGGATGGTAGATTGATCGAAATAACGCTCCACCTTGAAGCTTAAAACGCGAAAGTTGTCGTCTGAAGCGACTGTTGGGGGGTCGTGCCAAGCCAGTAAGTCGGTCGATCAGCGTACGGCAGTATGGGTCAGTACGTTGGAGTGAGACGAGGTCAGTAGACGGGAGAAAGTCAACTGAGGCAACTGACTGTCCCGGGCTACTGGGCGTGCGCTGAGACGTGTGGCTAGATGGTGACGTGCATACCGAAGGTGAAGCATGGGCGTTTGGGGACAGCGGGCAGCGCGACAAAGCGTCGGCATCTTGATGTTGTTTGCCGGACTTATACGTGACAGTGAAGTCATATTCCTGTAAGCGCAGTACCCAACGGCCGAGGCGTCCAGACAAGTTTTTCAGGGACGACAACCAACAGAGAGCATGATGGTCGGTCACAACTGTGAAATGGCGGCCGTAGAGATAGGGACGAAATTTTTGTATTGACCACACGATGGCGAGGCATTCCTGTTCTGTAATCGTGTAGTTGCGCTCAGCAGGAGAAAGAGCACGACTTGCATAAGCCACGACTTGCTCTTCGGACTTCTGATTCCGCTGCAGCAGGACAGCGCCAATTCCATGCCCACTGGCATCAGTGTGTAGAATAGTCGGGGCCGTTGCATCGAAATGACGGAGCACGGGCCCTGACGTGAGAACTCGTTTGAGGGTCTGGAAGGCGGCTTCACAGTCGTTCGACCACACAAAGGACGCGCTCGAAGTCAGAAGTTTGTGTAGAGGAGCGGCGATGGTGGCGAAGTCACGGACAAAGCGGCGGAAGTAGGACGCCAGTCCTAGAAAGCTGCGGAGTTCTTTAAGAGCGGTTGGTGGCGGAAATTGCAGTACTGCAGCGATTTTATCGGGATCAGGCTGGATGCCATGCTTACTGACGACGTGGCCCAATACTTTAATGCTTCGGCTTGCAAAGCGACACTTTTTAGTATTGAGTTGGAGACCAGCTTTTGCTAGACACGCGAGAACTTGGTCTAGACGTTGTAGGTGCTGGGAGAAACTCGACGAAAAGATGACAATGTCGTCCAAGTAACAAAGGCAGGTCTTCCATTTTAAGCCACGGAGTACTGTATCTATCATACGTTCAAACGTAGCTGGTGCATTGCACAATCCAAAAGGCATCACGTTAAATTCAAAAAGGCCATCAGGTGTAGCAAACGCAGTCTTTTCTTTATCTGGCTCATGCATGGGAATCTGCCAATATCCGGAGCGCAAGTCGAGGCTCGAGAAATACTCGGCACCTTGTAAGGTATCCAAAGCATCGTCAATACGAGGCATTGGATAAACATCCTTACGGGTAATTTTGTTGAGCGCCCTATAATCGATGCAAAAGCGCACAGAACCATCCTTTTTTTTTTAACAAGCACAACAGGAGAAGACCAAGGGCTTGCTGAAGGCCTTATAATGTTGCGTGTCAGCATGTCGTTCACTTGTTCTTCTATAACTTTTCGCTCCGAAGGTGACACACGGTACGGGCGACGGCGAATGATGCGAGAGCCGTCTGTTTCAATTCGATGAGTAGTTACAGTGGTCTGACCCAGGCCTCGCGAAGAAACGTCAAAACAAGCTTCATGCTTCATTAAAATGGTGAGGAGTGCATTGGTCTGGGCCGGATTGAGATCTGCACTCAAGGTGGCCTTAATAGCACCAGTGTGGCCTTCTGCGGGCGTACAATACGCGGAAGATGTGGCAGGCGAAACACTGACGACACATACCGGCGCAGCCGTACTACTCTCCGTGGCGGTCGTCGCGCCCGGTTTGTTTCTACTGCGGTATTCGCGGCCACATTTCTCGCTACTGCCGTCGGCGTCAGCAGGATGAACGACGGGGCTATGCTACCTTTGAGCGAGACAGCGCACCTAGGTTGGATTACTACGTTCCCGGGCGTCACCCAGGTGACAGGCGCGGCTACGCCAACTTTGAGCGAGACAGGACACCTGGACCAGATTCCTCCGTTCCCGGACCGTACACAACCTCCTCTGGTCGCTCTCCTTCACCTACCCAGCACCTCCACCACTTGTGAGACGTTGACCGATGCGATGCCTTTATTTCCGAGCAGTCGCCCGAGTCAGAGACGAAGCACCGCACGAGACAAAAGATGATGATGTGTCGTATGTACAGATGACGACGACGATATGCACAAATAGCGCTCACACAAGATGATGAGTCGTTTGTACAGATGACGACGACGATATGCGCAAAATGCGCTCACAGTATTGAAAACCTAGAGGCTGTCGTGTTTCTACACAGTATCAGTCGGAAGAATTATTCTAGCGTGTTCGTGCTCCGAGATATCCGACTCCAAATTTCAATTGCACTGCGCAGAGTTATCGACTCGACGCGAGAGCGGTTTATGCTTTGCGTTGCTGTGGAAGGGAGGCATTTTGGACATTTTTAGGGCATTGACATCTTGATGGGTGAAGTGTTGTCATGAGATTTGTGCATGACAACACCAAAGTTAAAGCGGCAGTATGAAATATTCGTTAGCATAGCTAAAAAGGTTTCTGCTGTTGATGGTGCAGTTGTTGCTTTTGATTTCAATAAAGCTTACAATACTTGTAAATCAGCAGTCACTTTATTTGCGTAGCCCAAACAAGGACCATGCCCGGTCGTCTAGTCACCATTACGCACGCGCACTGGCCTCCGGCTTCTCCGCTCGCGCCATTATCTCGGCATGGCAGCTGCCGCCATCTTTACAGGCTGCGCGGTCGCGTGTTACGACAGCGGTTACGGGTTCTTCGATTTTTTTTTTTTCGCCAGCCGTGAGGGGAAGGGGGGCAGTTATTATCTTTGCCAATGCCTCCGCCGCGTTGTCAGACTAAACGCTGCACCCAACAGCCGCGTCACATCAGGGAGGAGCTTTGCGCTGATCCTCACTCTCTTGCATGCGTAATCATGCGAACGACAATTAAAATTTGGAGTTGGATATATCGGAGCATAGACATGCTAGACGAATTCTTCCAAGTGAAACTGTGCAGAAACACGACTGCCTCTAACTTTTGAATACAAACATACACACTTACTGCAGTCAATAAAAAGTTAATTATTCAATTTTAGTTAATTCGGTTGCTGACAGCGATAATTATCTCACTTTGTGTCCCCCTGGCCACACAACTTATTTGCGCAGGTGGTCTTCACGTGCCTCCCAGTGCCTAATTTTAAGAAAACCATAAAGCTTAATTTTGAACACCCGGTATATCAGCCTGTATTGTTTCTTAAAATAAAATTTGGGATGGTCTGTCGCAGGTTCGTTATAAATGCGTAAGCACGGGTCCGGCTTTGGAGTTCTGTTGGGACACCTTGATTTCCTTAAGAAGATTCTTTGTGTTCGGCTGAGACACCTTCGTTTCAACGCGGCAACCACTACGCTAGTTGTTTACGATATGCGAATCACCGCGTGTGAAGACTCACGACGCCACCTACAAGAAGAACGATGTAGCGTAGTAGCCGTGAGCGCGAGCCAGCGTCTTCATGTTTTGTTTCCCACGCGACGTCATCCTTTTACACAAGGCGCGCATCTGCTCCCATTTCTCTAACCACGCGACGCCATCCTAGGCCCGCGCGCTGGCGTTGGCCGCTGACGTCACGCTCCCCCATTTCGCAGCCCATGCTCGAGGCTTCGCCCCGCTCCGCGAGAACGCCCACTCAGATAAACGGATCCGGTGGGCTTGAGCCTCCTATGCTTAATGTACGACAATAAAACTGCGAAGTTACAATGAAAAACTTGTAGCGTACGAACGGTACTGTGCTCGTACTGGATATTGTCAACGTGTAACTGTGATCACAATGAGTGCTACAGTTAAAAAAAAAGTTGTCTATGCGTAGTTCTTAGTTAGGCTGTTAGTTGTTATATATATATATATGAACACTTCAGCGAGAGATCTCTTTCATTAAGCAGGTTGGTCGCGGAACCGATGACAGCAAATGAGGCAACCGATGACACCCCAATGGGGAACTAAGTTGATCAGGCGCGAAGGCGCTCGCGCGGACATCGGCGTGCTTGGCAAAAGGGACGTCCCCTCGTTCATTCGACGCCACCGACGGGACGAGTAAGGCACGGCCGGCGCCAGGAGGTCCAAGGTGTTCATGAGAAACAATAACTACGGCAACTTCGCGACACCACACCCCTACGGAATATAACTAAGCTTGTGAGCGAGCTAGCTTTACTTCTACATGGCTGCTACCACTGGTATTCGCGAAAAATACTTTTGAAAAATGCTGGTGGCCATATTTTTTTGCGACAGGGCCGTCCCCGTGTCAGCAGGGGGGGGGGGGGGGGGGGGGCGATGCAGAAATCTGAGGGGGGGGTCAGGACATCCGGACATCCCCCCTGGATCCGCGCCTGAACTTACCACAAGTACTAACCACCGCTGAAATGCTTATGTATGCCGACGACACCGCCCAAATTATTAACGGTGATAATATTTCTGATATAGAAGAAAAAATGCATACAGAACTACCCAAACTTGCTGATTGGTTTGCTGCTAACAAGCTTACCATAAATCCCAATAAAACAAAATATATGGTATTCCACTCCTGAACTAAAGCTACTCCACATAATGATATGCTACTACGTATTGCTATGGCATGAGCCGGGCAAGAAGAAGAGGAGGAAGACGTTAGCTGGCGCAACCTCTGGACGCCATCTTTACTTCACCATCAATCTTTAAATAAAGCCGGTTCAACATTAAGTGTAACAGTTTTGTGGTGGAGGTGCTGGGTATCTGCCCAGCACCTCCTGATCGCAAATCCAGTGATGAAAAGTAGCCAGCGGAATGTAAACAATCGATGACATCATCAATTGTAGGAAGCGGATACACATCTTTATTGGTGACCGCGTTCAGTTTCCTGTAATCAGCGCAGAACCGCCACGATCCATCCTTCTCCTTTACTAAGATTACTGGTGCTGCCCACGGACAGAGGGCTCTTGAACAACACTTTTCCGTAGCATATCTTTCACCTGTTCTGCGATAACTGTCCTCTCTGTTGAAGAAACGCAGTAAGGCTTTTGCCGAATGGGGTGCGCAGATTCGGTGTCAATTCTGTGGCGAGCACGAGGACACGGGAGTGAAGCCTGCTTGTCGCCTTGTGTGAAATCGAACACAGAAAGATGTGCCCACAAAACTAAACGTAACAGTACTAATAATTGCCCCATCAAATGTACTGATTCCTTCTCTTACCTTGGTGCCCTTCTAGATAGCAGCTCAAATTGGCAGCTTCAGATAGATGCTGTCTGTTCTAAATTAGCTTCAAGTTGTTATGCCCTTGTGCGAGCTCGTGAATATTCTGACGCTTTAGTACTTCGCATTTTGTACTTTACTCTAGTGAACTGCCGCCTTTTGTACTGTTTAGAATCCTGGGGTTTGACATATAATTCCTACCTTGAACAAGTAAGATGTTTGCAAAAATGAGCTATACGTACGATAACTTTCTCGCGATACTGCGAACCACGCAAACGCCTGTTCTCTATGCTAAAAATCTTGCCTTTTGCTTTTGTACGGGAATTAAGATTAGCCACATGTATTAACAATGTATAAGACACAACGAGCCATTCCCTATTTCGTTACTCTGTGCACCACACCAGGAACCAAACTTTTGGTAACTTAAATATTCCACTAATAAAAAACACCTATGGCAAACGACTGCTACAGTATGTTGGTGCGAAAGTCTGAAATGGCATTTCGCATTATATTAAGAACTCGCAGAACTTGCTGAGAGCAATGAAAGATTACTACTTCGAAGTAATTCGCTCTGCTTCCTAAACTTATAGATATTTACGTTCCATTTTTGTTAGACCGTGTACAACTATTATTTATCAAGGTTTTCATGTGTCTTTTGCAAAGTGGTGTAATTTTCCTGTTCGCTTTATTAACCTGTCGAATAGATTAATACTAATGCCTATACAACATGTTTTTATTAGCAAATCTAAGTACTGTAGCAAATCTAAGTGTTGTATTTTCTTGTATTTTTTGTTAACCAAATTGACTACACTTATACCAAATTGTATGACAGTTTCTTATGTGCGTATTTCTAAATGGGCCCCGTACTAGCCATTGGCTATGGGACCATACAGATTGTGCGTATCTTGTAAAATAAAAAGTGTAATATAGAAAGAAAAAAAAAGAAAAAAAAAGAGCTTGCCTTGATTAGGGCAACTGCTTTCCTTGGCAGTTTTCATATATGTGAGTACACCTGCCAGTACCTTATTAGGCTCCTCGGTGCGCATGTGACAGGAGGCAGCAAGTGCGTGCGTAAATCGTTAAGGATGTAACAGTGGTTTATGCGCGAGTCCAACGAACAGGCGGTAGCTCAGAACAGTACGCAGGGAGAACAAGATGGTGGTGTTCGAACGCCGATCTCGTGCCTTCTCCTCGTGATGATGATGGCTCAGCCCGGGATGTCATTCTCTTCATTATAATTGCCCCTGTTGAGAAAGGTAGAGCCATCCTGGCGATCTAACAGGTGGGGACAAGAGGGTCGAAGTACGGCTTGAGGTGGTCTACGTGAACAACATCGCGTCCACGTCGACGACGGTCGCCTGGTGGCGTAAGAGGTTCAATGACGTAGTTTACGGGGGAGGTACGCTCGACGACGCGGTAGGGACCATGATAATTGGAAAGCAGTTTGGATGACAAGCCAGGAGCGCAGGGTGGTACATGAAGCCAGATAAGTGCTCCAGGAGCGAATGTTGCGACAGAAGGGTGGTCGTCATCGCGGGCGTTTTTCTGGCGTTGTTGGTCGGCCGTATTAAAGCGCTTGGCTAGTTGGCGGCAATCTTCAGCGTAACGGGCGGCTTCTGACACGGGCGTGCACTCTGAGGCATCTGGTGCGTATGGCAGCAATGTGTCGATAGTGTGCGACGGCTGGCGACCATACAGAAGGAAGAAGGGGGAAAACCCGGTTGTGACTTGCGTAGTGGTGTTATACGCGTATGTCGCAAATGGAAGAACAAGGTCCCAGTTTGTTTGATCAGATGCAACATGTGTCGCAAGCATGTCCGCTAGTTAAATCATTCGTATAGGCAGAGGAAGGTGTCGCACTTGTGGCGACGAGCGACCACGTAGACCAGTAAAGTCTCGGGCTCTCGCGGGAGAGAGAAAACCGACACTCGATCTCTTAGTGTAGCATTTTTAATCTTCTTCGAAAAGCTAGCCCGTGCCGGAGCGTGCGAGCCGCTCATGCCTCATGTAGACGCGAGCGTCTACGTAATTCTCATGCGACGCCGACGCTGCTACCGCTACACATTTATACAACCGTCACTCATCCTTTGAAATGTGAATAACCCAAACCTTCGTGAGCTTATTAGTCACTACCATGTGACAGCACGAGTGTTCCACTTGTGCTGTCACAAGTGGGAACAAGTAGAATAGTGCCACCATCTCAGCTGGTTTTTCATGTCGCTCTTGGCTGCAGGTTTCTTATTTTTATTGGATAGGCTGTCTGTTTTATGAATTTACAGCTTTCATAACATTTACTGCACTAATTGGAGCTGTTTATGCTATACGCCTGCTCCCTAGAAGAATGCTTCCAAAGAGAGCGCCCATCTTCGTGGATTCCAAAATTTGCGTACAGCAGTTGCTCGCTCATCTTGAAGACTGGATCATTGTCGCGGTTGGACTTGAGCGGCAGCGCGCATCCCATTTGGTCGTGCTTCTGTGCTTTGATACGTCACGTGCACCCACTTTTTACCGTGACTGGGTTCGAAGCATTTGTTCTAATAGTACGGCGATTTGAAAAACTGCCATTATACCTGGAAGCAGTTTCATATGATCGGATAATCAGAAATGCCCTGAAATGTGGTAGTTATAATCTATGGGATCGTTATAGGTGGGTTCGACTGCGGAACGTTTTTGAGTGCTACTAGCAGCATTAAAAGCTTTGCCGTGGTAACAAAAAAGAATGACATTGTGGATGCACAACGGTGTACAAGCCTTGCAGACGTGCGAGACCAGTTCGCTCATACACAGGAATGGGACAAGGGAAGACACGGGCGCTGGATTTTTATGGCTCAAGTTGTATGTCACTTTCAGCACGCAGTAATGGCAGTGTTCTTTTGAGCTTCAGTGAGAAACATTTAGATTTCTGATATCTTTTTCTGATGCATCCACTCGTATTTCAAGCATAAAATTTTGCACAGAGGCTGCTCTATGTGTGAACTATCTGAAGCATTGTTTTTTACGTGGTGCAAAATTTTGATGCAGTTGGCATTTACACTACATCTGCACGCCAAAAACAAGGTTTGGTACTGTGACAACAACCAGTCAACTGTATACAATTTTGCTGTAAGGGTGGAAGAAGCTCCAAGCTTGGCTTGTGCAGCAGATGCCTTGCTGGTGACCCACACGTGTGGTGGGGGAAGAAACTCCTCCGACTACATGTTGAACAGCCGCCACTCATTCTCGGAGGGGTTATGATTTTACACAACCTCCGAGACCAACAAGGTGGCGCGCCTGCAATCATAGAGGCCATAACTTTTGAATGTTTAGGAGATTGCATCATGGCTGAGAATTGGGCTGGTTGGTGTGATTCCATAAGGTGAAAACTGTGTGCAAAAATTAGGGCCTTTGTGTTTGTCCTCTTCTAACTGTTGTCCTTGTTGTTTGCTCTGTTTCTCACGTTTTGGAGGTGCCTGCCCATGCAAAAGCTGTTCTGGTGTAGGTGGCCCAACCCTGAACTCATCATTTAGCTGTAAATGACTTCACATTACAACCAGACCTCGATATTACAAAGTTGTACTTGCAGCAAAAAACTTCACTAAATCACAAAGTTTGTTAATTCCAGGCTTTTGAAGTTCCAGCAGTAAGAATAATTACACAAACTGCAAGGACATTCCTGGTGAATAGTATATTGCCAATAAGCACTAATAAACAAATTACAAGAAGGTCGGGCCATAATAACACGGCTATGAGCACCAGCTCGGGCTGTGCAGATGGTGCCCAGAGCAATGCACTGGTGTGGCTCACGGTGTCATAAATCTTGGACTGACTGTGCTTAGTGCCTGCAGCCGTCATCAGATGCTGCCCACAAATTAAAAACAAAGGCGTAAAAATCCCATGCACTGTGGGAAATCGATATAAGTGAAGCTTTCTAAGCTGTTTGCTATGATTTACAATAATTAACAGTGATGTTGACGGTTAATGTTTGATTACTTCAGCATTTAGTGCAATACAAGAGTGACGAGTTGATGCCAAGCATTACTTTGCATGCACCACTGCTGTTTGTCTGCACAGTACACAGAACACACAGTGAGACGTGTCTGCGTGAGGTGTTGTTGTGTGCCACTGTTCATACATAATCTCAAATGGTAGCATTGTCATTGCCTCACATTGAACTTCACATCGCGGCAGAAATGTTGAACTTTAAATAAATTATGGAGTTGTAGGTGCAAAAACCACAATGGGATTATCAGGCATGTCGTAGTGGCGGAACCCACAATCTCAAGAAATGCCATAGTCGCAAAGCTACCGCGGCAGGCGCAGAAGTATTGATTTGACGTGCCGCCCCTTCTGTAGCGTCGCCTTGATGCTTTAATGTGGCTTTGCATCTGCAGGCCCTGCATCAGTTCTCCGTATGACAGAGTTGCACGGTGCTTATTTTTCAGAAATAGCAGAAACGTACCATACCTTGCATTAAAATTTATCCAGTTTGTCCACACATGCTGGCATGTCTAGTAGCAGTGACTCCTTGCTTTGTTACATCACCTTTCCCCCTCCCACCATGTGTGCGAGCTGCCACGAGTGAAAAGTGGCAAGGCTGTTATTCACT
The DNA here is from genome assembly GCF_013339745.2 of Dermacentor silvarum. Lineage (NCBI taxonomy): Eukaryota > Metazoa > Arthropoda > Arachnida > Ixodida > Ixodidae > Dermacentor > Dermacentor silvarum. The sequence continues at coordinate 171,936,385 of NC_051161.1, read as the reverse complement.
CGTTTTCAGACTGCATCGGTTCTACCCATTCTCTACCTGCTCTCCCTACCTCCTCTCTGCCATTCTATCCCTCTGGACCGTCGACCGTTAGTAGAAAGGTAAACGCTGCAGTTTCTGCAATGCTTTTGCAGGGGGTCACAGATAACTACAGTCGTCAAGAGGCTATTGTGGTGATGCCCAGAGGGCATTGTGGCACACGCGATGGACAAATGTGTTTCTTGCATCACATTTCCTGTCTGCCACGCTCTTTCCATGTATATGCATGCTCTGAACCACCTCGTGATGCCACGTGCAAGACACAGGGGTGGGACTGCCCAAAGGCATTTCGGAACAATTTTTGGAGCAAGTAAAATTGCATTTTGGAGCAGTTTGGAGCAGACAAAATTACATTCTGGAGCAACTTGGAGCAGAGTAAATTTCATTTTGGAGCAGGTCAATCTGAATTTTGGTGGAATAATGGAATATCGCAGCACACTTCTAAACCATGATGAAACAGAGAAAAAAACAACACAAAGCACGCGTACGCTTTGTAGCTATAGCGCACTAGAATATGGGAGAGTGGGTCGAGCGGCGGCACGGCGTTTATTTTCCTGTAAAGCCGAAAACATCGGTGGAACTACAATCGAACTCTATATTCCTGCGCCGACGCTCATGATGATAGCAGAAAATGTACTGAAATTATGCTGTCCAATCTACGCGCTAACATAATTTCTAGGTCACCATATGTCACTGCAGACCCAGAGAGCCGCAGTCAACCCTGGGTTGGTATAACGTAAATGTCACGAGCGAAAGCAGACGACGCTTGGTGCGTATGTGTCTTGCGCCTTGGCGCCGAGAAAACAACAAAGATCGGCGCCGAGCTCGCGCTCGCGAGGGGCTCGAGCAATAAAGAAGAAGGGTTAGGCAGTCTCTTCCTGGTCTCCACTGTGTCTGGATGCGTCTTACGCCGCCCCGGAACCCATAGAAACCGACGGCCACAACGGCACGTCACATTTGGCGTCCAACAGCTCGGGGTGAGCTATGAAGACGTTTATTCCTTTTTGATGTGGGGTCGTCGCTCGCTGCGCGTTCCTTTGGTCGAACCACTGACTTCAGGACAGCGTCGGCTCCGTAAACCCAACATGGCGATCGCCCAGTGTTCTATCGATGTGTTCGAACAGTTGGATGACGCCGCCCGGGTGGAAGCCTACAGGACCGCTTTGTCCGAAGCAGGTGCCCTAAGAACCGAAGTGGATCAGCTCCGGCGCGAATTGGAAGGACTGAAAATAATGTTTACGGATGGACACGACACCGCCAAAGAAGTCGACGCACCAAAGCCACTTCTTGACCCGCAGTTGCAGGCAAGTCACGACTTCTTTTGCAACTTACTCGCTCCAATTGTGGAACGCATCGAGCGCTTGGAGTCGAAAACGCGTGAGGACTCGGACGCCAAATCCTGCCAGAGTAGGGAGACGAGCGCTGCGTCGATAAATCTTCAGCGCTGCTCGGGAAACCAACGCGGCAAAGCTAAAGACGAAGCTACTTTATGCATCTCTAACAGCTCGGGTGAAGATGCTCGCGACCGACTTTCAAGTTTCGCGGCTAGCTCCTTGCCGCATCTTGGGAAAGATGTCACCGCTTGGTTTCATCAAGCTGATTTTTGGTTCAGAACCTTCAGCGTTCATGAAGAGGTCGCGATACCCTTCATTATCTCCAGACTCCCGCCTAAGGATTTCACATGGATGTGCCACCACGCAAAGATGGCCAATATCGCTACTTGGGTTGATGTGAAGGCAGCGTTCTGTCACCGTTACAACATAGATTGTGATGTAACCTCTAAGCAGCGAATGTTCGGAGCTACACAACGAGCTGGAGAGTCGTGTACAGACTTTGCTTACTGCAAGTTGGACCTCATGAAACAATGTAATTATCCAGTATTGCAAAAGGAGAAGTGTCAGGTCATCATGGCTACGCTTTCAGACAGGGCCAAGAAACACTTTTTTGACAAGAATTTTGAGAAACTAAATGACATGATAGACTCTTTTCTGCACTTTGACCAGATCAGCAATTCCGAAGAAAACGTTAAAGTTCTGGTTGTGGTTGAACCTCCCACACCGCATACCGCGGAACGCCCCGTTTTGGTAAAGCGTTCGTCTCGGAAGTCTATGCGGAATCGTCAGCGCAAGGAGAGCATAGAGTCAAGCGGTTCCTCAGAATATAAGCTACCACAGAAAAACCTACCTCAAAGGGAACATGAAGTGAAGCCGCCTCCGAGGCATCCGACTTATTATTCACCATGTGTTTTTAACAGATCTCAAGAGAACACCTCCAGGATTCATAAACTATGCTTGAACTGCTCTAGAAGTGGACATTTTGTCACACAGTGTCACCTGCCACTAACTGCAGAATTTTTGAAATGGCAGGAGGAATTTGAGTCCGCTAGCCCAAAAGAGCAGGGAAACGAACAACTGGTGATGCCAACGCCCGTGAGCAGTCATCAGTGATTGAGCAGGTGCCTTGTTCTACAGAAGCGGGTATTTTTTCCGTTCCTGCCATCATCAACGGACAAACGTTTAAAGGCATCTTGGACTCAGGTGCTGTGAAAAGTTTGATTACAGCAGCACTGGTTGAGAGACTCAAGCTTATTATTGGGCCTTCATCCCTGCGTTTGGTAGGAGCAAGCGGCCATCACTTAGAAAACTTGGGTCAAGTCAAAACTGTTGTAACAGTCGACGGCCAAACATTGCAGCATGAGTTTGTCGTGGTTAAGCGGTTACCTCATGATGGAGTGCTTCTAGTAACAACTTGAGCGAAGGTATGGTAGGCGCTTGGACTGCTTCTAGGCGACGACTTCCTACGGGCCTCAAGAGCCATATTCGACTGGGGTTCATAAAGCTTTGCCGTGTACGTCTGTTCCTCAGGTGTTACAAAAGGTCCACCTCATTAGGGAGCAAACACTACCTGCTTTATCGCGAAAGTTCCAGTGGACTGGCATCGCATGTCTAGAGATAAACATTGTGTGATGGTCATCACAGGGACAAAGCTCTTGTACGACTGCTATTCGGTCATTGTGGAGCCCATGGTTGCAGATGCATCCGAAAAGATAGTCAAGGTTTTGCTTACGAACTGTTCACCCCAAGCCATCGTGCTTCCATCTCAGATGACAGTTGGAGTCATAGAAGAAGCAGGGGGAATAGAGGACATTGAACTCTCTGTGGAAGACTGTCAACAGATCCTCCAAATTTCATGCCTGCCTTCTCCTGAGGATCTTGATGAACCACCAGCATATGCAGTTGTTGACCTGCAGCATTGCTCAATCCAAATTGGTGACGTAAACTTTGACGTTGGCACAACGTTATCCTCAAGTGAGCTGCAAGTCGTGAAGGAGTTGTTGGCACAGCATGCTGCTTGCTTCGCACAATCAAGTCGGATGTAGGCTCATGCAAAGTTGAGCAACATTGTATTCCAACAAGGGATGCAAAGCCTATCTCCCAACGACCTCGCAGATTGTCTCCTGCGCAACGCGACCTCGTCAAGAGTCTGATCAAGGACCTCATCGATGCCAACATAGTCCGGCCTTCTCGGAGTCCTTGGGCTTCACCGCTGGTCCTAGTAGCGAAGAAAGACGGGACAACACGCATGTGCGTCGATTATCGACGGCTCAACGCAGTGACTGAAGATATTGTTTACCCTTTTCCAAGGATTGAAGATGCCCTGCAGGCGCTCACCAGAAGCAAGTACTTTTCTGTCATGGACTTGGTGTCTGGTTTTTATCAAATAGCCATGCATCCAGATGACATACAGAAGACGGCTTTCGTTACACCTTGGGGTCTCTACGAATTGCTACGGATGCTGTTTGGCCTTAAAGGTGCTCCTTTCACGTGTCAACGAGCCGTCGATACAATCATTGACGGTATTAAGTATGACAATGCTCTCGTCTACATGGATGATTGCGTAGTCTTCAGTCAGACATTTGAAGGCCATGTTTCGCACCTTAGGGACATCTTTTCAAGGTTCCAGAAAGAAGCTTTGAAGTTCAAACCACAGAAGTGTTTCTTCTTCTGCACTGCTATTAATTACCTTGGGCATGTTGTCACCATCACAAGATGGTGTAAGTCCTGACCCATCGAAACTGGCAGCTGTTCAGATGTTCCGGCCTCATTGAACTGTACAGGAACTCCAGTCATTCATGGGGCTTACGTCATACTTCAGGAAGTTTATCCCTAACTACAGCGTTACCGCTGCACCTCTACGATCCCTCCTAAAGAAGAATTCTGCTTTTTCCTGGGAAGAGGATCAGCAAGCGGCCTTTGAGACATTAAAGTGCGCTTTGTGTCAGCCGCCTGTCCTCAAACTATTCTCGGAGAGAACGGAATTTAGGGTGCAAGTACACACAGACGCATCTCGTCTCGGCTTAGAAGGTCTGTTGCTGCAAGAAGATGAAGAGCGACGATATCGCCCAGTGTTGAGCGGGGCACTTAAAGGCGCAGAGGTCAATTATTCTTCGACGGAGCTGGAAGCCCTTGCTGTGAAATGGGCATTAGAACAGTTGCGACCATACTTGATAGGCCGTAAATTTCAAGTTGTCAGTGACCACCACGCCCTTTGCTGGATTTTGCGCTACAAGGAAGGTAACCAACGTCTCCTCCGTTGGTCGCTGATTTTGCAGGAGTTCGACTTTGACGTCACCTACAAATCAGGAATCCTGCACAGCGCACCAGATTGTCTCAAGGACACCTCCCATTGTTCCAGAGAAAGGCCAAATCCTTGCTGTATCCTATCCACCATTGCGATACTGTGGCAACATGGGTGAAGAACAGCGTCAGGACGCATTCTGCACTAAAGTTCTGGATCTGCTTAAGGGTGCATTGGGCACAAAGAAGCAACAGAAACGGGCCCAAAAGAAATTTTTGATGCACAATGAGGTACTACTGTACAGGAGAGATCAAGGTCCGGTCAGCAGTCGATTTCTCCTCTGCCTTCCTTCTCAGCGACAGGCTGAGGCACTTCGAGAAATGCATGAAGGAAGGTACGGTGGCCACATGGGCATCAGAAGAACATTTGAAGCGCTGAGGTCCAAGTACTACTGGCCAAAGCTCTATACGGATGTCAAACGTTATGTGAGTCACTGCGACCTTTGTCAGAGGATGAAGATGTCGACATCGCTGCCTTATGGATTACTACAACTGATAGAAGTGCACAGCCCTTTTCATACAGTTGGGATGGACATCGTAGGGCCATTCAAGAACTCTAGAGGATATAAATATATCACCGTAGCCATTGACTACCTCACAAAGTTTGTTGAGGCAAAACCCTTGAAGAATATAGAAGCCACGACAGTTCAAAAGTTCATTGAGCGCAGAATTGTCTTGAAGCATGGATGCCCAGCCACGATTATAACAGACCGCGGTACTCAAATGATGGCACGATCTACTGAAGCTTACCTCAAACATTGTGGCATCACACATGCTGCCACTACCGCATATCATCCTGCAGCAAATGGCTTGTGCGAAAGGGCTAACAAGACTATCAAGCAGATGATTGCCATGACTACCACCGGGGGAGATAAGTGGGCTGATGTACTCCGATATGTTGTATTTCGCTACAACACTGGGTACCAGGACACGGTTCGCCAAACTCCATTCTTCTTAGTTTATGGTAGAGATCCAGTGCTTCCACTAGACGTTGTTTACAGCCGCCGAGAACTTGAAGAACTGAAAGAAGATTCCAGTTATGGCGTGGTAGTGAGCGAAAGACTGAAAAAAGCTAGAGAACTTGCGGCCGCATACATCAGACTGGCACAAGAAAAACAGAAGGACTACTTCAACAAGCACCACAAGGACGTGTTCGAAAGAGGACAACTAGTGCTTCTTAAGTAGCCACCCTCCGGTGTTAAATCGACCACATGGTACAATGGCCCTCACAAGGTAGTGAACATACTGTCTCCCGTGAACTACGAGATCGAACTTGCCGATAACATGGGAACGGACATTGTGCATGTGGAGAAATTGAAGCCCTACCTGAGCCCAATTGCCGAGATGGAACAACCTCGTGCATCGGACTAAGCCGTACATGTGTCTGATGCTGTTTGGATGCAGTGAAGTGTGTGGTGCAGTATAGTGCCTGTGATTACATTTATTTACGTGTGTAAAAATGGGACGACAAAGCTTGTCCTTGTAAATAGTTACTGTTGTATGATTGCTGTTTAAGTTTGCTTATGGTTTAGCTAATTCCTGTTGTACCATTGCGAATGTTATGTGTTGTGTTTTTAACGTTGTAAACAGTCGGGATGACTTGTTTCAAAACCCGGCCATGTCACGAGCGAAAGCAGACGACGCTTGGTGCGTACGTGCCTTGCGCCTTGGCGCTGAGAAAACAACAAAGATCGGCGCCGAGCTTGCGCTCGCGAGGGGCTCGAGCAATAAAGAAGAAGGCTTAGGCAGTACCTTCCTGGTCTCCACTGTGTCTGGATGCGTCTTACGCCGCCCCGGAGCCCATAGAAACCGAAGGCCACAACGGCACGTCACAGTAAAACTATTCCAATCTGTTTTTATTGTAACATCAATTATATGGACACTCCAGGGGCATTTCTGCCGTCGTCGTCGCCATGATGTTCCGTATAAAGTCCAGGGGCGATAAAATCGTCACCGCGCGCCGTATGTGCTAGTGAAAGCGTGCGAGGGTGAGCCGACGATGGCGGCTCAGTCTTGTGCGCGCAAAGGAGGAAGCGCGTCGTTTCGGTCGCCGTGGGGGAAGGGGGGCGTTCTCCGGCGGCTGCTGTGTATAGCGCGGGCCCTATCTTGGAAGTGATCTGCGATGGAGGCAGAGTGCGAGCACTCATAGCTTTGTGTGCGCCCCGTTTTCGCCGCTTAGCTCGAGCTGAGGCGAGAGGCAGCATGATGGTCAATTCGCTCACTTCCTCACTCCAGTGTTTAGACAGCCAGTTTCCGCGGTCATCGAGTGAGACGTGATCATGTTTGCTTGTGTTCGCCTGACACTATGCTTGTTAATTTAGTTAGTAAGCGCATGTTTACAAGTTTATACGGCCGATAAAACTACTATATTTACTTCGTATAGCTGTAAACTAATTTGCTATCGCAATCGATGCTTCGCCTTTCGGGCGAAACTGTGTCTTTTTATTCCAAATCCACAATTAGCCGTTCGCGATATGTCAAAATGTCTCGGGCCTCGCCGATGTGGGCATAAAACAGATTGAAATATTTTTATGGTATACTGGCCCTGGGGACAGAGACGGCCGCCCACCGAGCCCGCGGCAGCGTGTGCCTCCCTAATATCTAGTTCGCTCGCAGGCCCTAAGCCTGCTTTTCTTTATTTTACGGCTCAGATATAGGGAGCGCTGCGCCGCTCGGCCCATTAAAATGCATTCTAGTGCACTTTAAATACAGCCGCCCTAGCCATTTTGACAGCAGAAACAACAGCCGGCAGTGGCCGCACGCGCGCCTGCCACTTGCCGGAAGCCCCAAGAAATCCAGTGTTATAGGCGCGAAAATTACGAGAAACTCTGCGGGAGGTGCCGTCACGCGGTGTGCGTAACGCGAATGACTTCCCTTGACTGCACTCTCTTTCGGAGAACGAATCCGCTCGCTGTTCACGGCCACTGCCGAAGCCGTTCTGGCGCAGTGTGGTGCAATTTCGGTCAATTTTCTGTGTTTGGCGCAGTTTGGCGCAGGAATTTGCGTCTGTATCAAAAATGCGCAATTGGCACAGGAGTCCCACCCCTGATGATGACAGCAGGAGCAGTGGAAAAGTTGAAGGAAAAGACAGAGGAAGGCTTCTTTAAAAAGTATGGATATTTGTTGTGAGAAAAAATGTCGCACTGGCGGAGCATGGATGGCGTCAGCAAAGAGTCAACTACATGAAGTAGGGTTCTTAGTTTTATCGGTGTTATGCACGCTCAGGTAAACATGCACAGATCTCACTTGATGACCACTGAACATTCGCTGTCATAACTCGAGCAATTGCTTCACACCGTGTCTCAGATAATTGAGATTATGTGACCACCAATACTAGACGAGGGAATTGAATGCACATTAAGGCACCAGCAATCTCGGCTTGTTGCTGCGGATAACCTTCAAGATATGGCGTGTGGCCCGTGTATGGACAGTCATGAGCAGCCACAGCAAGGACAGAGGAGGAGATGCACGCGCTAGGGGAAGAGGGCAGATGGGCGCGTCGACTGCCCCCGGCACATGCTTTATCCCATTACCGCAAATTCATCCCCATCCAACCCCCCTTGCGCTGAAGGAATCATCAGCTCTCTTGTTTCTCTGAGTGTTTTGAGCTGCCGTGTGCCCCTCTGCAAGTTGTTTACCAGTGTGATAAATGGCACAGTGGTGTGTCCTGCACACCGAGTCCCTGCATGCATGCTTCAATGCCATTTTTGCAGCTTTAACTTGGCACATGTAAGGATGCTTGCAAATAGCTTTTGCCTTGGCTGCCATTTTTATAGATTTTTGCTAGGTTTAACAGCCATACAGGCTCCATGTACATGCTTGAAATGGCCAAAAACTTTGTTAAATCGAACCTATATCACAAAATTACTTTGTTAAAGCGCAAAAAAAATCACGGTTTTCATGAGAACTATAATCTAAAAATGAAAATAGTTTGTTACATTGAGGTTTGACTGTACAATGTGGACATCCTTTTTCATTCCCATGGACTACAAAAGGCAACATGTCATTTTAGTGGAAATATTTAGTATGAAGGACAATTTTTGGGTTGTGGAAAAGAAGAATTTTATCTGCATAGAATACAAAACGCCCCAACGATAATCAGGCACTTGGTTTTTGGTCATTCAAGACCGAAAATCACTTATTCCCTAAAACTTTGGTAACCAAACATATGATAAGCAAATTTGCCACAAATCCAGGATAAAACCGCACATTATGTGCTTATGCTACACTTAACGTCATGCCAAATGGAAGCCTCATTTCCTGATGGGAGCACAGTTTGAAACAGTGAGATGGAGCATGCTCCCACATCAGCTTCGATGGTCAGTCAGAGCAGCTTCAGGTGTTGCGTTGCTGTCGCCGCTTGATGAGCAGCCGGTTGTTGGTGTCTGCCAGCTGCTTGAGCTGCACCGTGTCATAGTCAACCCGCATGGTGGCCAGAGCTTGTGTCATTTCCTCCTGGGCACAGGAGGCAGCGTTGTATCACAATCACATAGGCACACTCACAGCACATGAGTTATTTCACAGAGCCTTGCATGCTATCAGTTTCTTAATGGTTGTAAATACAGGTTGTCCAGCAAGTTCACTTTTCAAGTTTTTCTTGACAAAAAAAAAAAAAAAAAAAATTTACCACATATCCACGACGTGAATGATGATGAGTGGGCGAAGCACTGGGGGATCATTCGGGTAAACCAGAGCTACGGACGAGAGAGCAAGAGAGCGCGCGTCGGGAACGAACGCTCTTGTAAAGTCCCTTGATGTAGGAAAGTACCGCCACTCTTTGTACTTTGCCGCTGGCGCGCGACCTCCTCGCCTCCTCCTCGCCCCTCGCGAGTCGCCTCCGCGACAGACGGCCTTGGGCGCGTTTACCTGCACGATGATTGGTCTCCCTGCCGTTGCGCTTGGAAACGAGCGGAGCTTGCGTTTTGCTTTTTCGTTCGCGCCATTTTGCACCTCAGCTCGGCTGGCTCAGCATATAGAGAACGTTGCGCGCTAACATTGCACGCTGTTTCGAGCACTGTCTGCTGGCGTTATGCCGTGCTGCTGCGCATATAACTGCAGCAAGAAGCGTGATGATGGCTATGCAGTTTTTACGATACCACAAGGAAAGCGTTATGGCTTGCGCAAGAAGCAGTGGCTGCACAACATTGGCCGGAAGAACTTTGTCCCGACAAGGAACAGTATTGTTTGCGAGGTAAGACGCCTTTCTTATTGCTCATATCAAAGCATCCCCTAATGCTGCATTTTTTCAATTCTTCCGGCCTGCTCATTCGCGTTTTTGCTGCGGCAATTTGTACGTTGCATAAAAATGGGGTTCTCCTGAGAATGCTGATTATTCTGCTGGGACTCCATCACCTCGCACGTCGTCAAATCTTATTCAATCGGAAATGCAGCACTATAGATTCTGCTTTCCACTGAACAGATATACCTGAAGATACATCCTCTCGATCGCACTTTTCGTGATTGTTAGCATCCGTTGCCTGTTTTACTGAAAATCGAAATAGCAGCTTGTAGAGGAACTATTTACAGCTTACTTCGATGTGTGTGTCAGTCACAAATACAATGAATGCAGGGCCCAATAAAATAGCGGCAAGTATACCCATGGTATTGCAGGTGATGAGCGCCAGCTAGTCCACATTTTAAGGCGAGACCCTTAGTTGGATATGTTTCAAAGTGAGCGTTTGAGGTACAGAAAGTAACGTGACCTAATGAAGGCCAGAAGCGAGTCAAATCATGTCCAGCCGTGTATAATAAATTATTAATGATTAGCAAAGTAAATTCATGACTGATTAACGATTGTATTAAGGTGTTTAAAGTTGATTAAGGGGGATTAAGGTTAAATAAGGAGGGCTAGGGTCGATTAAGGAGTATTAAGCTGGATTAGGGTGGATTAACGTCGATTAACGTGCTTGAAGGAAGATTAAGATGGATTAAGGTCGATTAAAGTGTATTAAGGAGGATTAGGGTGGTTTAAGGTTGAATAATGTGGATTAAGGACGATTAGGGTACATTGAGGTGGATTAAGTTCTATCAAGGTGTTTTAAAGAGGGTTAGAGTGTGTTAACGTCGAATAAGGTGCATGAAGGTGGATTAGTGTGGATTGAGGTGAATTACAGTAGATTTTACAAGACTCGCATTCGAGTCTCTTAGGCAATAGCTAAGGACACCTGGTAATTTTTTTCAGTTCTTGAATTTGCTTTGAACTGGGCTGCCATGCATGCGTGAGTGGGTGACGATTATTATGTGGTTGTCTCACGGATACAGGCAATGTGCAGGAGGTGTTCACATGATCGCGCACCCTTGCTGTTGATATCGACTTCTAGACGGAGGCCGGGAATCTTTGCCTTAATAGCGAATGCGTTAAATCACCTTTCTTCGGTTTTGTTCTGTGGGTAAACCTTTTCCATCCTGTAACTCGAGCCGATGTCATTGTATCAATGCGCTTTGATTACGAAGTTGAGCAATAAATAATGATTATGGTTATGATGTAGCAATGCAGGAAATATTATGTAGGCAATAATGGTTACCACTGCAGTGTATTAGGCATTTCTACTTGTATAAAGGGCGTTTTATTCATCCTGCCTGAGTGATTAATTCTTCGATAAATGTTCTAGCTACATTTCACTGAAGACGAATTTGAGCCGCGCATACTACAAGAACTTGGAAAAAAAAGCTGAGGCCCAACGTTGTTCCAACAATTTTTTCCCACCGACCTGTCGTGAAGCACAGAAAGCCCCCTCGACAGCGGCATGAACCTCGAACTGACAGTAGTAAGTGATTGCTGCTGCTTGCTCCTTGTCCCACCTGTAATAATTTCAGCAATATTGATCTCGGTCGCTTAACGACGCAGCCAACGACACTATGATCTTTTATGCAGAGCCTGTCGCCACCGCATGCTTGCCCCCAATCTACAATGCCTCGGCAATAGGGCCCCCCGCTAATCAAAATCACAATTTTAACTATCCTACTACATAATTTAACGGTATGTTGGTGTGAACTATCAAAATACCTTTTCCAGAGGCGTTTCTTTTACCTAAAAATATAGAATGCCTTCTCCCATAGGTATACCGAGTATTTTTAAGCTTCATTGACACCGACGCCTAAAGAATAATCTGTAAATACCTTTCCTCAGATTCTGTTATTGTGGGTGATGAGTGGCTGCCGGCACCGCTTCATCGCACTGAAATTGTGCAACCATCCTATTCAATGCAGAAACCACAGCGCAAAAGCTACTTTGACATTGAGACAAACACATGGACGGACGATGCTCTCGCCAGTAATTCATTATAAGAAGGCACACTGAATATAATACCTGCGGTGCACACGCGTGCACATACAAGAAAAAAACTGCCACACATAGAGCGATCTGCCACAAGCAATACTAGATCAGATGCAAAAAGTAAAGCAGCGTATCATGTGGCAGAAAAAATAACTGGAGTATAGAACTCGCCTCAAAGCTCCGTTTACATTAGTGTGTGTCATTCATACGGCTTTAAGATGAAACCAACCTCATCATAAACGTTGCCTTTAGCATTCTCCATGCTGTTATCACCATTTTATTGCGATAGCAATTATATTGACACTCAAAAGCAGATTTCTGCCGTCGGCGTCGCCGTCGCCGTGAGGTTCCGTATGACGTCATTTGGAGATGAAATCGTCGCCGCGCGCCGCCGAACGCTGTATGTGCGAGTGAAAGGGCGCGAGGGGCGCGTCTTTCACGGGGAGTGAACGCACGGCGGAGAACAAACGCGCGTTCTGCGCCGTGCTCGCTTAAGGGCTGCAGAAGTAGGCGTCTCTTTTCTCCTTTACAATCACCATATATGTAGAGCAAACGTGCCTTCTTCAGACGCGCGAGAGGCCGTGGGGGAGGGGGAGGGAAGAGAGGCGACGTTTAGCTGCGGCACCAAGTGCCTATTTATATCAGAGGCTCCGGCAACAGTCACCAACGCCGCACGCATTTTGAGCTAACGCGGGCAAAACGCCGATGGCGTCGACAACAGTTCTGCGTGTTGCCGATGCTGCTGCATGTCCAAGTTTATACAGCTGATAAAGCTAATATCATTACTCCGTATAGCTCTCTACAAGTTTGCTATCGCAATTGATGCTTCGCCTTTCAGGTGAAACTGCGACAACTTTTTTTTCAAAATATTCTACGCCACTGGGGCGCGCAACTGGCCCAAAATAATGCGCCTCCATCGAATTCTGCGGCCCGTCCACGGGAGCCCAGGCGCAATAGCGTGCCGTGCGCAGCGCGCGCAGCCGGCGGGCGAGGAGAATTGAGGAGGAAAGCGCGTGCGCGGAGGAGAGTGTCGCTACTTTCAAGATCAAGGGGTTTTACGCTCTTGTGTACCGCAGCGCTCCTAGCTATGGTCGAAAGAGAGAGAGAGAGAGAGAGCGTCGGGAATGAACGCCCTTGTGCACCGCAGCGCCCCTAGCTACGGACGAGAGAGAGAGAGAGAGAGCGCGTCGTGAACGAGAGAGAAATGAACGCATTCGGGTAAACCAGAGCTGGACGAGAGAGAAAGAGAGCGCGCGTCGGGAACGAACGCTTTTGTGCACCGCAGTGCCCCTAGCTATGGATGAGAGAGAGAGAGCGCGCGTCAGGAACGAGAGAGAAATGAACGCATTCGGGTAAACCAGAGCTACGGACGAGAGAGAAAGAGAACGCGCGTCGGGAACGAATGCTCTTGTGCACTGCATCGCCCCTAGCTTTGGACGAGAGAGAGAGCGCGCGCGTCGGGAATGAGAGAGAAAGGGAGAGAAATGAACGCATTCGGGTAAACCAGAGCTACGGACGAGAGAGAAAGAGAGCGCGTGTCGGGAACGAACGCTCTTGTGCATGGCAGCGCCCCTAGCTTTGGACGAGAGAGAGAGCGCGCGTCGGGAACGAGAGAGAAAGAGAAATGAACGCATTCGGGTAAACCAGAGCTACGGACGAGAGAGACAGAGAGCGAACGCCCTTGTGCATCGCAGCGCCCCTAGCTACAGACGAGAGAGAGAGAGAGAGCGCGCATCGGGAACGAGAGAGAAATGAACGCATTCGGGTAAACCAGAGCTGGACGAGAGAGAAAGAGAGCGCGCGTCGGGAACGAACGCTTTTGTGCACCGCAGTGCCCCTAGCTATGGATGAGAGAGAGAGAGCGCGCGTCAGGAACGAGAGAGAAATGAACGCATTCGGGTAAACCAGAGCTACGGACGAGAAAGAGAGCGCGTGTCCGGAACGAACGCCCTTGAGCACCGCAGTGCCCCTAGCTACGGACGAGAGAGAGAGCGCGCATCGGGACCGAGAGAGAAAGAGGGAGAAATGAACGCATTCGGGTAAACCAGAGCTACGGACGAGAAAGAGAACACATATCGGGAACAAACGCTCTTGTGCACCGCAGTGCCCCTAGCTACCGACGAGAGAGAGAGAGAGATAGCGCGTCGGGAATGAACGCTCTTGTGCACCACAGCGCCCCTAGCTATGGACGAGAGAGAGAGAGAGATAGCGCGTCGGGAATGAACGCCCTTGTGCACCACAGCGCCCCTAGCTATGGACGAGAGAGAGAGAGAGATAGCGCGTCGGGAATGAACGCCCTTGTGCACCACAGCGCCCCTAGCTATGGACGAGAGAGAGAGAGAGATAGCGCGTCGGGAATGAACGCCCTTGTGCACCACAGCGCCCCTAGCTATGGACGAGAGAGAGAGAGAGAGAGAGAGATAGCGCGTCGGGAATGAACGCTCTTGTGCACCACAGCGCCCCTAGCTATGGACGAGAGAGATGATGATAAGTGGTTCTTGAGGGAAAGGAAAAGGTTGGCGCTATCTTCTGCAGCCCTTGAGGGAGCACGGCTCAGCGCCAAACGAGAGAGAGAGATAGCGCGTCGGGAATGAACGCCCTTGTGCACCACAGCGCCCTAGCTATGGACGAGAGAGGGAGAGAGATAGCGCGTCGGGAATGAACGCCCTTGTGCACCACAGCGCCCCTAGCTATGGACGAGAGAGAGAGAGAGATAGCGCGTCGGGAATGAACGCTCTTGTGCACCACAGCGCCCCTAGCTATGGACGAGAGAGAGAGAGAGATAGCGCGTCGGGAATGAACGCCCTTGTGCACCACAGCGCCCCTAGCTATGGATGAGAGAGAGAGAGAGAGAGAGAGAGAGCGCGCGTCGTTGACAAAGCCCTTGTGCACTGCAGCACCCCTAGCTACGGACGAGAGAGAGAGAGAGTGCGCGTCGGGAACGATAGCGGGAGTGGCGAGTACTAGCGTGGCTACGCAACACGGCGACGGACAAGGCTCGATCCTAAGGATCTTCGCCCCTAAAACACGTCAAAACGCCCCCCCCCCCCCCCCAATCGAACTTTCTCCCATTTTCAGAAAACTCAGGCAATCCAGCTAAAACAAAATTGCAGCATCTCACAATGACCGTCAACATTATTGCGAATAACATTCAAGCACTGTAGCGACACACCATACTGCTGAAGTTGTCATTTTTAGATTTCCATTGCTTCGGCTATACGCAACATACTCTAGACTTTGTCATGATACTTGCTTGCCAAGGTCAGCCATGACTTCAACGGTGATGGAATGATGTCGATGGAACGACCAAGGCATGATAACAATGGGATTCTGAAATGATGATGGTGTAAAAACGACAGTGTAACGAGGACGTAACGAGGACGGTATGGCGAGAATGGGATGATGAAGATGGAATGACCACTATGGCATGACATTGAATGCGTGCCAACTGTATGACGACGGCGCAATAACCATTTTGAAATGATGACAATGGTGTAATGACAACAGCATGTGCATGAGACAATGAGTGTATGACGATGATGGTGTGACGACTGTATGACGATTATATTGACGATAATCGCCTAACGATGACGGTCTGATGACGACATTGTGACGAAAATCGGATAATGATGAAGGAGTGATGATGATGGAACACCATGAAAGCATCACGACACTGGTATGACAACGAATGCATGACTGTACTACAATGAAATGATGACAATGACACGATGACTGTGGCACAATTATGATTGAATAATGAAGAGGGACTGGCGTTGCTGGAACGACAACGTGGTATGTCAACGACAGCATGACGACAATGGGAGCAATTCTGAAATGTCAATGGTACGAAACAGTCCGACGATGACAAGCCCATACCTAGTGGTCCAACCTTGCAGACAACTTGATTAAATTAAATTCTGAGATTCCTTGTGCCCAAACCATTATCTGATTATGAGGTATGCTGCAGTGGAGAATTCATTTGGCCACCTTGGGTTAACGTTGCAACTTAATCTAGTGACACCTTCGACTGGTCATTTCGGAGCGCTCTAGACCACTCTTACGAGCAGTGTTTTCTTTGCATGCCTTGTATTTCGCTGGTTCTTTTCGATTGCTTTGAGCCTTGTTGTCAGGGCTGTTGTCAAGATTGAGAGCTTTTCCTGCCATGTCATAACAAGTGTTGCCGCTGTTGACACAGGTTCACCATAACTTAGAGCCACTGCATGCTGCCGTTTCAACGAATGCTTGTCCCATTGGCATGTCCACCGCTTTTTCTGGCAACGCTGGGAACTTGGGCTAGGTGAAAAGAAACGTCTGTTGTAGTCATGTGGTTTCACCTCTGCAAATTTCTCTGAATTCGAGGTACGTTGGATCTGCCCAAATCCGATTTGTACAGGGACATTCTGCACCTATTGAAATGCGGCCGGGATTTCGACGTCAGCAGCACAACGCTAAAGTGTACTAAATTGGGGGAGTGGGTCCAACGAAGGCTCCTCGCCGAGGCTTTTTTTTATTGAAAAGTTGGTGGCGCCACTGACGCTTTCTCCCGAATGAGCGGGCCCGCGCGCCGGCCAGACGCTTGTCGCGTTGGAGACCCTACCACAGCTCCATGGAGCTTTTACAGGCGGATACTCAGTGGTGGCAACACTGGTGTTATTCCCCACCGATCTTTTGTAAATAGAATAGAAAAACAGCGGTGGAAAAAATGCAAACGACGCAACAACGACAGTGCATCGAGCAGACGACAGCTACTCAGCCCGTGAGCGCTGCCGAAACAGCCGGAGCCAACGTTTATTGGCCAGAGATTCAGAATAAGGCGATGGAAGTGCCACCACAATTTCCACGTTTTTTGCTTCACCCTCAGCGCTTGCCAAGGCATCCGCTTGGACCCACTCCCCCAATCTAGTACTCTCTAGCAACGCCATAGCCACTGGGCTGTCACTGCGTCAGTGTAAGAGGCTAGATAGACTCAAAGTGTCTAAAGTTGGCAAAGAATGATAATCACATCAAAATCAAAGTCTTCTTAATCGTGTTTTTGGTGTAATATCTATTTGTAAAGCCAGACTAATGGAAAGCCTGAGCTCACCATTTGACTGGTATACTGCAAGTACACTGCACCAATCAACTCACTTTTCGATGCCACACCTTGGGCACCTACACCTCCCTACGCAGTTTGTAAAGTGTGACACAGTGCAAGCAAACGGACAAAAGAAGAATGAATGACAACACAGTCCTGACCCTCAAATCATGCTTATCTTGTTCACAACCCATCGACCACTACACTCCCTTCAGGCAAGCCTCAACGATTTGTGCAAGTTGTTTTGTGCAGTGCCTTCAATTAGCGCACACAATTATTTTCTCACAAGCAGCACTCCGCACTGATAACCTGATGCCATCTCTGCTTCATTGACCCCCACCGAACTCCACCTCTTACAAAGAGGCACTACTACTGATGCAGAAGTTGCATGCCACCATAGGTCAGCAGTGTAGGAGAACCCTAACTCACACTCACTCACCATAATTTTTTCCAGGCCCCGCACTCACTCACGTTCACACTCACCTCCACTCACACTCACAGCACTCACTCGCACACGCACTCACTTCCACTCACACTTACTGGCGCTCACTCGCACTCGCACTCACCTCCACTCACACTCACTCGCACTCACCTGCACTCACACTCACAGCACTCATTCGCACTCACTTCCACTCACACTCACTGGCGCTCACTCGCACTCGCACTCACTCACACTCGCACTCATATCCACTTCCACTCACAGGCACTCACTCGCACTCGCACTCACTGGCACTCACTCACACTCACCTGCACTCACACTCACTGGCACTCACTCGCACTCGCACTCACCTGCACTCACAATCACTGGTACTCACTCGCACTCACCTGCACTCACACTCACTGGCACTCACTCGCACTCACCTGCACTCACACTCACTCGCATTCGCACTCACCTGCGCTCACACTCACTGGCACTCACACTCACTGGTACTCGCTCGCACTCGCATTCACTTACACTCACATTCACTGGCACTCACTGGTACTCACCTGCACTCACACTCACCTGCACTCCCACTCACTGGCACTTGCTCGCACTCGCACTCACCTCCACTCACACTCACTTGCGCTCACCTGCACTCACACTCACTGGCACTCACTCACACTCATCTCCACTCACACTCACTGGCACTCACTCGCACTCGCACTCACCTGCACTCACACTCACTGGCACTCACTCGCACTTGCACTCACTTCCACTTACGCTCACTGGCACTCACTCGCACTCGCGCTCACCTGCACTCACACTCACTGGCACTCACTCGCACTCGCACTCACCTCCACTCACACTCAGTGGCACTCACTCGCACTCGCACTCACGCCTTTGAAATGAGTGCGAGTGAGTGTGAGTGAGTGCACTCATGAGTGAGTGCGCCGACCTATGCATGCCACATTCTAAGTTGTTACCACCTTTGATACTTGCACCAACACATCATAGTGCAATGGACTCAAGGACATGGCAACCGGCTAGTTTCCTACCTTATAGCTGCTTGGTGCAGTAGAATTTGCAATGGTCCCTCATTTTGCCTTCTACTGACATGTCTAATGTGCATTGTTGCAGTGAGGCGGCAAAAAAAAAAAATCTGCAAAGTTTCATGCAACACGTGTAAACACTAGTCACGGGCAGCGTGGCTCCTTTTCCTTGAATTCTATTTGTACCATCTGAAACACTAAGCGGCTGTGGTGCAGCAAACCAATCATGAAACGTGCAAAAACAATCATTATGAAACATGGCTCTGTGTCATGCTGTTCAATTTCAATCACAATTTTGAAGTCTGATAAAATATCGTCTGGTTGAAAAAAAAAAAACGACGAAAACAACAAGATGCAGACCAATGAACAAGGCATTACAATTTGAATACAGCTGGGTAACTATAATTGCACTGCCGTAATTGCACCTAACTATTGACCCTTTTCGCGGTGATCCTGTGGTTGCTGCCATGTTTGATCACGTGGTGACGTGTCCATTGCTTGCCTCAACTGCCTCCGTGTCTACAATGGATGTGTACGACGCCAGTGCGGCTTAACAAACCTCTGTTTCGGGAGATATTGTAGACGGTGACTGGGTGGACCACACGAAGCTTTGGCCGCAGTTTCAGAGAACATGCAAAAGCGCTTTCGGAGCTGATTAAGCTATGTCCTAACGGCGCGAACAGTCTCCAACGCGCCAGGCGACCTGAGGGATCTTTGAGATTCGCGAGCCAGCAAAGCGAATGGTGGTCGCTGACTACTCTGAATGGGCGACCGTACAAGTATGGCCGAAACTTTGTTATGGCCCAGACAACGGCTAAGCATTCTTTTTCTGTGGCAGAGTAGTTTTTCTCGGCAGCGGATAACGTTCGGCTCGCATAGGCAATCACAATATGGTGCTTGCTCTAAAGGCGGGGCGAAGTATGTATTCGAAGCGATCCAAACTTTCCGCTCATGAATTGAATTAGGACTATGGTCTTCGTTCTTAATTTGACAAATATTTTGAAGCAGCGGCTTGTCACGTTTGTGACTCAGTAAGGTTCCTCGGTGTGGTCACTATCTGATCATTTTCTGCCCAATCGCTCATGGGTGTGCTCAGTTCCATTAGATTTGTACTTGCTGCACACAAGGCTTGAAGCGTAGCTGTTCTGCACATTGTAATGCCTTGTATCAAATATGTATTATCGCTAGTAACTCACTTACTCTTGTATACCGTCACGAAACATTTAGCTTCGACCATTCGTGTGCTATTGGTGCAGTACCATCACTTATCGTGCGTATATAATGCGCATATATTCAAGTGTGCGCCCATTCACTTATTCTTGACATGTTGGCGAAAGAGTGGGTGTAAGTTTCCGTGCTGGTTGGGGTAGATGTGTGTAAATACTGTGTGCGAAATCTGCTATGACAGGAAGCGGCGCTACTCCCGTTATCATTGTTTAACGAGCGGTATTCACTGTTGCCGACCTACCGGGGCTAAAGCCCTTTCTTCGAAGGTTAGCAATATAATGCTGCTGGATGAGCAAATTTGTATATCCTCGATGAAAGCCGTACATCTCAAAGTGCGGGAAACATGTTTGGAGAGTTGCAGCAGCGGTCCGAGAACTTGGCCCCACATACTGATTACATATGCCAGTCACTATTTTTGCAGCCAACTACTGCACACGTCTTAAACCACATGATTCAAACCAGCATGAATGGAACACAGTGCGTGAGCGAAAACTCAGTTGCATTTCTGACAGCTGATCGCACAGAAGCAAGGTAGAAGCAGTAATGGTTTCGTATTCGTGCGCGGTCGCTGAGAAGACATATGGCGCGCTGCCGTAAGTGCCATCATGTTTCTCTAGAACAAACTGCTCCGCGAAAAGGGTCAATAAAAGCACTGCCTGATACTAAAAAATTCAATGCTGCGGTTTTGCGCACCGAAACCCCTATCTGATTATGACGCACACCGTAGTGGGCTACTCTGGATTAATTTAGACTACCTGGGGTTCTTTAACGTGCGCCCAATGCATGGTACACAGGCGTTTTTGCATTTCGTCCTGTTGTTGCTCTCACGCTGCGTGTTCGAGCACCACGAGCCTCTATGCGTACAGGGTGCCGCGCCTGTGCTTGCTTCAGCCTACTTATGGGGGGATTGATCGAAAAGCACTGCCTCAGGGCATCGAGACGATAGAAGAGTGTACGCGTGCACCGAGGCCGAGGTAACCGACGAGCCGAGGTAACCACTGGCCGACGGCGGAAGAATTGGCCATTGCCGGCAGAGAGGAACATGGACACACTTACTTCCTCAAACCCCGTCTTGAAAACGCGCACACGCACCCAGAGCGCGCGCCAGCAAGGGCCTGAATCCTGCAAAAAAGTTGGACAATGGGGAAGACCACCGGGATGACAGCAGGCTGACAGTGTTTTATGACCCACTGCTATCCTGTCCAGGCAGGGAGAGGAGGGTTACTAAGTTCTTGGAAACGCAATGCGCAACGGTGTCGCACAACAACTGCGAAGTTACTTTAGCTCATCGGGGTCCCGGACTCGAGAGGCGCCCGTCTATCGTCTCAGTGTCCTGAGGCAGCACCTTCCAATTGTGCCCCCCGTCTGTTCTTCTATTTCTTTCTATGAGAGAGACCGCAAAATGGCACCCCACGTTATGGTCTCCGTCTCGCTGTGCTCCACCAGGAGTCACCTAGACCACCGCGTGAGTCCTAGGACCCGAGCCCTCAGGGAGATTTTCAGCTCAGCTGCCTGTGTTTCGTGTGCCCGAGGTGGACACTCGTTCGGTCTCCACTGGGAGCGAGAGAGCGCCACAAGGAGAAGTACAAAGAAGGCGTTTATTAGACGACTACCGTGGCGCTGTTTAACTGTTACACCCTATATGTGCGGTGCACATGAGCCAGAGCTTCTGCAAGTCAAAGGTGACACAACCGTATCAGAGAACGATGTAACAGCCGCTACATGGGAGGATGGCTCCCAACGACCGTGCTACCAGGGCAGTGTTCCTTCAGCTCGATATAGCCTCCAACAACAACCCAGCGCAGTACAACCACGCACATAAGGTGAACCATGTCTCTTTAGTGTAGCCTACAGAACAGGAGCAGCAAATAGGTGCTGTGCCAATAGGTGCCTGGGGTTGAGGACTCTCATGGGGAGGGGGTCTGGCCAGCAGAAGGGCTGACTGGGTAAATCTGAACTCAGCGCGCACCGTTTCATTGTCTGAAAGCTTTTCTTCGCAAACCAGCTTACACAGTCGGCCCGAGCTGCCAGGAGAGAAGGAACATGGGTTCCCGCCCAAACACACCGATCGGTTGAGCCCTGGTCCGTTTGAGGGAGGACAGCAGCAAGCTTTAGAGCGCAGCTCTTAGGCGGCCATTCCTGTGGCGAACGTCGGCGTAACTGAGCGAACGAGAAAAAGCGAAAGATGAAAGAGCAAACGTGGAGCGCAGCGGGGGAGGAAACGCGAGGAGGAAGGCGGAGGGTGCAGTAGAACCATGAGGCCGAAAGCACAGGAGGAGGGTATGGCAAAAGCATGAGAAAAAAAGTGTAGTGCGGCGATGATGGCTATGAGATGGCACCAGAGTAGCACGTGTCGTCTAGGAGGGCTTTCTGCGGTGGCTGCTGTGAATCGCGCCCACGCTTCACCCACATGCTGCTTCTCGCGATTAGCGAGGCAGTCGCACCACACTTTACTCCGTTTACAATGTGCCGCACAAGACAGATTGTTCGTGCCAGCCACTATATCGCGAAATGAAAGCACATACAGAGCAGCACTCAAATTTCGCAATAGGGGTATCGTAATTGCCGGCACATTTTTTTATAGTCCCGCAGCTGTAGCGGCGCTCTTGAAGGAAAGAGAGAGCGAAAGCAGTGGCTCGCGCCAGCTAAGTTCAAAAGCGTTGAGATACAGCCCCTATGCCCAAAACGCTATGATGCCGCAACAAATGGCAAACGTAATCTGCACAGTCCTCATCGAAATGCGGCCGTCGCGGCCGGGATTCGATCCCAGAACCTCGTGCTTAGCAGTGTAACGCCGAAACCACTAAGCAACCATGGCAGGTCTCGATGTTGGAGGCCATGCATTTGCTGTCTTGACAAACCGTGCATTCTCCTGTGCACGCTCACGATTGTTGTGTTGGCAATCAATGGGTACACCGTGTTAACATGGCACAGACCTCATAAATGACAATAACGAACCAAAATTAGGTAAAATATAGTGCAGTCCACTTATAACAATATCGATAAGAACAAGAAATTCGATCATTATAACCGATCAGCGCTATATCTGGACTGCAGCAAGAAAAAAAAATGTATCGAACCTATTTTTGCAGCTCTGAAACCAACTTTGCCACTGGCACTGAAAATAGATGCTGTAGAAAGTAGGCAGTGAAAAATAAAATGTTTCTTTGTACCTATAAACCGCGCGTCAAGCGTTAGGCATGCTGAAATAGGCCGAAAGCTGCAAAACATCAGATTAGATTATACCCTGATGCTTTCCTTGCAGTTTCTTATTTAGGTCGATTAATCTAGCCTGAAATGGCTCCTATTAGCATGCTCTAACATTGGTCTAATACAGGTTGAGTACATGATCAGCTTGACAGATTGGAATGCTTGCTTTAATTTTGAGTGAAGGAACCATAACATCTGCTTCAGTTGCATAGATTTTTGGTAATCTGGGGTATTCAGCCCCACTTAAGATAATGTGCTGAAGCAGGCATGTCAACGAGATTGGCCAATAGTTCCGATAGCTTTCTACTTTATGCTTGCCACAACGAATGCAATATTCAGCGCTATATTTTGATATTAAACAAAGAAATGTACTCCTAACACCACATTTAATGTTTGCAGTGGGGCTATGCCGCCGCATTACGTACTACATACAGCATATTGATTTAAGCTACTTATTACTGATTCACAGTACAGAAACAGCACGAGACACAGGACGAGAATGTAGACGATACCCATGTCTGTTAGAATGGTATGATGCTACGTACACAAGTGACTGCAGCTCCTAAAGGAATTGTAGTGTCGGCTTTTACAGCTTTTGAAATATTCTGAGAGAACATGTATACATAATTACAGCACCCACGCTGCGATGAACGAACCAGGCTAGTGCTAAGGTTAAAGTTCAGAACACAAATTCCATTTCACGCTCAGTAATCACACACAGATCATTTGCAGCTTCCTTCAGGGGCAGATGTGAGCTTTCGTGTTGGTGCTTGCTGGTGCTTGCTGCTAAGTTTAGAGCAAGAATATGACTAGGAGCAGGCACCACATATGTGAAATTACGAGCAATATAGACATCATTTCTTCAGGAGCTGCCATTAAGTACGAGTAGCACGAGAATGTTTTTACGCTGACACGATGACTTTGCTGCAGCCGAATTCCGAATACTACATATCCCCACAGGGTCTAGTGGCTTTCAAGTTATTTGGCCGCATTGCCTTATCTGCCGCATTTCTGAATTTGCGATGCCTCTTTCTCTTCATATTCTTTCTTGTGCTCAATTCTGAGTACCCCATGCGATGAGGATAGCTATATGGGCTTGTGGACAGGTCCTCTTGTAATTTGTTGTAGCATAGGCAGAACGACACGGACATAGAAGGCACACGAGTTATCACACAGGGCTGAATGACCAGCTGCAAACAGCTGCTTATGTCTGCCATGTCTTCTCGCACTGAAATTCAGGTGTAGCGGCAGCAGCATCGGCGTCACATGACAATTACGTAGACGCTCGCGTCTACGCGAGGCACGAGCGGCTGGCACGCTCCGGCACGGGCTAGCGTTCCGAAAGAGATTAAAAATGCTACGCTAAGAGATCGAGTGTCGGTTTTTGAACTCCCGCGAGAGTCCCCTTCTTTACCTGTCTACGTGGTCACTTGTTGCCACAGTTTGGTGACCTCGGACGTGATACTGGCATACGCTCCTGTGGTAGAGACGACCATGGACCAGACCAACACTACGAGAGCTCAAGGCCAGAACCCTTCTGACGAACGCGGTGAGCCCTCCTGTTCGGCCATCGCCGTCCGCCTCCCACAGTACTGGGACCAGCATCCTTCGGCATGGTTTCTTCAGGCCGAATCGCAATTCCAAGTCGCTGGTATCCGCTCTGAAGCCTCAAAGTTTCATTACGCCGTTGCAGTGCTCTCGCCCGCCGCCATTGACGAAGTAGCAGATTTGTTAAACGCCCCATTGTCTACCGCCGCCTATGACGATCTCAAGGCAGCCCTGCTACAGCGCTGATCCAGTGTCATCCCATTCCGCCTGCCAAGTCTTTTCTTCCATCGGATGCTCGTTTTGACACCGTACACCTGGACCTCATCGGCCCTCTCGCACCTTCGAAAGGTTATACTGCTACATACTGACATGCATCGACCGCTATACACGGTGGCCAGAAGCTACACCTATATCTGACATCTCAGCGCCCACTGTTGCAGCAGCTTTCGTGTCTACATGGATTGCAAGGTTCGGCTGCCCATCCACAATAGTCACCGATCCTGGTCTGCAGTTTGACTCAGCACTCTTCAATGAGCTACTCAAACTACTCGGAACGACACGTTTTCGCACGACTGCTTACCACCCGCAGTCCAATAGACTTGTTGAACGTTTTCACAGGCATCTCAAGGCCTCCCTTATGGCGCATGGATCGTCGGAGAAGTGGGTTCTACATTTGCCTCTCGTATTACTTGGCATCAGAGCCGCACTCAAGAGCGACCTAGGTTGCTCCTGTGCTGAGCTAGTCTACGGCACTCACATACGCCTTCCATGCAATTTCTTTGACGCCACGAGCAAAACAGCTATGCCATTACCTGCAGACTACGTTACCGAACTTCAAGCTTTCTTCAGCCAGATATGCCCCATTCCTACACGTTCGCAAGAAGCAAGGTCTGCAAACATTTCTCCCACACTCACCTCTGCTACCCACGTTTTCATGCGTAACTGTGCCGTGCGGAAGCCTTTGCAGCCACACTACTCCGGGGCATATTACGTTCTCAAGCGTCGTCTAACGACTTTTGTCGTGAACGTCAACGGCCGATCAGACACAATTTCCCTGGAACGTCTCAAACCCGCCTACATTGAAGCACCTGTGCCATCGGCCCCACCAATGTGCGATGCAACCCTGCTGCATCCATTGACGCCGCCTCCGTCCGTGACACCCAAGACCAACGCCAAGATACGCCGCGTCACATGGACTTTTCATCGTTCGTCAAACTTTCCTCCTCTCTAGGGGGGGAGCCCTCTGTAGTGACAGCAGCATCGGCGTCGCATGAGAATTACGTATCTACGCAAGGCACGAGCGGCTGGCACGCTCCGGCATGGGCTAGCGTTCCGAAAGAGATTAAATGCTACGCTAAGAGATCGAGTGCCGGTTTTTGTTCTTCCGCCAGAGCCCGCGACTTTACAGGTCTACGTGGTCACTCGTCACCACACAGGAACCGCTCTTGGGCACTCTAAAACAAATTGAAACTTCACAGCGGTTTTAAATTAAGACAACCGTATTATTTACTCCTACTAAAGACAGATCAATAATATCACAATGCACAGGTGTTTTTAATTACATTTGAAATATTATGCGGCCTATGCCACAAATTCTGGCATCAAGCAACCCTGGGCGCCACACCAGCTGCATTGTTAAAATCACAATCGTGTGAAATGAGCCCTCTAAAAATCACACTGCGATGCATGCGGCTGCACCAATTTTTTTTTCTCCAGCTACAGCATGTGAAACAGCCTTGATGTGCAGCTATACTATAGCTAGTGCAGATTGGTGCAGCATTCAAACGGACTAACAAAGTATGCACATTGCAACATATGTGGGATGCACATTGCATAGCGTCCATGTTAACATGCGCCTAGCTACTAGTGTAAATTAATGACGCTGCAGGTGTAGTTTGTGGAGAGCACACGCGCTCATTTCCTCCTGTGTACTCACGTCATCGTGTTCCCACATTGCGGATGGGTCGAGAGCCAGCGTAGACATGGGAGAAGCACACTATGCCCTCTCCCAGTTAACCCTCACACTCACGCACCCTTCCCCTCCCAGACTTGTGGGAATGGAAAAGCTATCTGACGTATGAGGAGGACATTCCTCTCACAAAGGTAAAAAGGTATAAAAGAGTGTCACTGGGGGGAGACTCGCTCTCTCTGGTGCTGCCAACCTGGAACCTGATCAACGACCTCGGGGATACCTGCCGCAACTCGTGAGCAGGTCATGCCTGACTATCACGCGCAACGAGGCAAACCTATTTATTACCTTTTACAGAGTAGACTTTCCCTCTGCAAGTGTTGCTTGTTGCTTGCAGCAGTAAATATTGTTGAAACTACTGAAACTACTGAGTTGAAACTACTGGTTGCCTTATTCGTTTGAACCCAATGTAGCTGCGATTGCACGTGCTACGGGTTGGGGATTACACAGGACGACTGTCTGTGGCTGGATCCGGAGCTTGCTTTCAGCCCTAGCCTCACACAGAGCGTACCCCTACATTTGGCGCTACCAACATGGATCAAATTCGGCAACACGGCAAATTTATTTCTGTGATTTGGCACTAGGACTACCGACGTTCCAGCAAACAATGGCGACAGGATTTGTTCATGTTGTCAGATATAGCGGCACAAAATCAGAGACCTACTGCTAATGCGGTGGCAACTTCCAGACAAGCCGGCAGCTTTGAGTTTATTGCGACAGCAATTATACAGACACTCCAAGCGCATTTCTGCCGTCGCATTCCGTATTAAGTCCAAGAGCAATAACACCGTCACCGCGTGCTGTATACTGTCTCAGTGAAAGCACACGAGGGGAGCCGATGATCTTGGCTCAATCTGGCGCGCACAAGAGAGGGAAGCAGACAGGAAATGCATCGTCGTCCGTCAGGCCATGGGGGATGAGAGTGGGAACAGGGGTGGGGGGGGGTTGTTCTCCAACGGCAACTGCGCATTTTGCGGGTACGCGCATGGAGAACCAACGATCGCGGCTTAATCTCGCGCGCGCAGAGAGGGAGGCAGCGCGGGAGAGGGGGCGGCGTTCTACTCTGGCACCAACTGCGTACTTTGCGCAGCCTTCTCTTGAAACCGGTCTGCAAGCGGCTCATGCCTTGTGCGTGTGGTGTTCTCATCGCTCAGTTTGTGCTGAAGCAATACACACCACGAAGGTCACTTCGCTCGCTGCTGCTGCCGCGCTTCCTCACGCGAGCGTCTTGACGGTGAGTGTCCGCGGTCATCAAGTGTGATGTGCTCACATTTGCCTGTGTGCTGACACCATTGTTGTTAATTTAGTTAGTAAGCAAATGTTTCCAAGTTTATACAGCCGACAAAACTACTATCCTTACTTCGTATAGCTGTCTACTAATTTGCTATCGCAAATTAGTATCGCGAAACTGTGGCTATTTAGTGTTTCATGTGGAACAGCCAGGATTCCATAAATGCCACATTGGCAGGGGTTAGAGCTGAGATGGGGTGCACCATGTTGGTCACCTCGCCGCTTTGCGACGCAGACAGATAGGCACACGTGCCATGAAACAGTGATGGCGATAGTCCGCCGCCAAGTGAGACCTTGTTGCAGAATGCGTATCATGCAGAGCTTAGCCTGCACCCTGCAGAACACAATGCAGGCCCTGTTGCAGAGTGAGCAAGCACAGGTTAACGTAGACGTGCCTAGCTACAGTGCATACCACAATCACACGAGTGCACACGAGTAATTCGACTGTCTGCTGCATTACCAGCAAGCAACAAGGCTTTTCAACGCCGAACTTCTCGCGCATGTTGTTTCTGCTTCACTAACATATTATAACTAAAGAATGTGAGCTAGTTGGTAGGGATTCATCGTCAAAGAAGGTAAGGCATGCAGACACAAGAGACGTCTGCCACAGTGCGTCCTTCAGTTGATAGTCGGCGTTTGCGTTGTCTGGTTCTCTTCTCTTGTGTCCGTGTCTGCACGCCTTGCCTTCTTTCATGATGATTCACTAACAGAGCAAGCGGCTCAATGGTTCTGACTGGCTGGACACCGATCCCACACGATAGAAGAGTTTGACGTGAACTTCCGCGATGAATTTCTTGCAGCCAACTATGAGTGGCATTTGAGGAGAGAGTTGGAGTTGTGTAGCCAGCATCCGGATGAGTCCCTCCTGGAGTATGTTAGAGCGATGGACGAACTTTATTGTCTCGCAAACCCTCTGGCCAAGTCGAGTGCGTCACACGACAAGCACACCCGACTTTTGCGACCTACTTCAGGGCATGTAGATTCAGAGACCTAGACGAACTCGCCGCCGACGTAAAGTGCCTCCAGGGGGGCATCTTTGTGGCGTGAGCACCTCCACATGCAGTGCTGTCACGAAGAAGGATACGTACCCTCTACCCTCCAATTCGCTTTTAGTGTCTAACCTAGGCAGGCCGAAGTACGTTACGACACTCGATGCTAGTCGTGGATACTTTCAGGTCAAAATGGACGAGCATGACAAAGAGAAAACGGCTTTCACTTGTCATCGGGAGCTCTTTCAATTCAAGAGAATGTCTTTTGGTGAGGTCGGAGCTCCCACTACTTATCAGATTGAAGGACTGAGTTCTAGAAGAGGCAACATGCTCTCGCATATCTGGACAACATAGCGGTTTATTCGAAAACATTCGAGGAGCACTTGCGCCACTTCAGAGACGTCCTAGACAGGCTAAGGACCGTGGGTATCACGCTGAACCCAAAACAAAGCTCAGATAGCTGTGACCAGAATAACGCTGTTGGGATTCACGCTGGACAACGGCCACATTCTGCTCAAGGTAGCCGTTGCCATAACATATTGACGTACTGAGCTGCTTTCTTGGTTGGCGAACTTTTATGGCCAATTCGTTTCAGACTGCGTGGCAGTGCAAGCGCCTTTGACGAAGCTCTTGAGAAAAGACGAGCGTTGGACTTGGGGTCAAGAGCAGGAGGCGGCACTGGGCAGCCTCACAAAGGTGCTTGCTGATGCGGCAGAGTTGTAGCTGCCCGACTTGAATAAGGAGGCCGTGATTCAAACAGACGCACACAACCTGGGTCTAGGTGCAATTTTGCTTCAGCAGCACAGAGGCATTCTCAGACCGGTTGCATTCGCGAGCAGTTCGTCGATGCAGGCAGAAAAGAACTACTCGATCACAGAGAAGGAATATCTCGACATAGTTTTCACTCTGTGAAAGTTAGACTATTACGTCAATGGAGTAGCATTCATGATTGAGACTGGCCACATGTTGCTCACTTGGTTGAAGTGCTTGAGAGAGCTGAGTGGCTGCCTAGCATGTTGGGCACTGCTGCTGCAGCGATATAACTTCACCATGCGCTACCACAAGCAAAAAAGCAACGCCACAGCTGGTTAATGTTCGTGAGTGCCAGTCCAAGGCGAGGGAGAAACCCTAGCTGTAGCCCGAGAGTAAGGAACGTGGAACAACCGTCGATCCTGGGCGAAAGCGTGAACCATGTAGATGTTGTCAGTTCTACAGGAATTGTCTTCAGCAGAAAGGACCTGTTTGAGGATCAGCAGAAGCATCAGTTTGTCATAAAGTGCTCGATGGGCTCCGGGAGCTGGGTGGTGGGGCTGCAGAGCAGATGGAGGCAGCTGGTACAGAGCGCTGTCGGGGCGGAGCACTCGGGAACAGCTGGTAATGCAATGAGCACTCTGGATTCATATCTGTTGGATTCCAACGGCGTCCCGCTGACGTATAGTCCCACCGAGGACGACACCATTGAGGCGTTTAAGGTGGTAATACCGCGCGTACTGAAAGGAGCACTGCTACGCTACTTTCATGACTCCTGCTTCGCTGGGCATTCGAGCGGCCCCAAGACTTGCGTTAAAATTGTGTCGCTTCGCTGCCTGGCCAGGTATGAAATGGGACGCGATTCGCTACACCCACTCATGTTACTTGTGCCAAAGCGTAAAGCTGCGAGGTGGACAACCACCCGGCTTCATGCAGTCTATCGACAGCCAGACTCCCTGGCAAACTGCGGCATGTGGCATCTTGGGACCATATCGGACTACACCAGAAGGAAGTGTAGTGGAAGTGTAGTGGTGACGGATCACTTCAGCAAATGGGTAAAACTTGGCGAAAGCCGACGGCGCCAGTGATCACTGCGAAGGTGGTCGCTGACTCATGGCTGCACTTGGTATTAGGCACAAGAAAACGACAACGTACCATGCTCAGTCAAACCCCACTGAACGAGTCAATCGCAACACCAAGCATGTGCTTGTTGCGTTCTCCGAAAGGCATAAGGACTGGGATATGTACGTTCCAGAGATCGGGTTTGCGTTGTGGTCGACAGTGAACCACTCAGTGAACCACTCAACTGGTTATGCACGTTCTTCTGTCAACCTGGGGAAAGCTGCCGAATCCAATGGATAGGATTCTCTCGGATCGCAGAGGAATGCCAGTCGTTTCATCAGCACAAGCTGAATACGCGACGCATGTACGTGCAAAGATGACGAAAGCTTTACACAAAGCACGCCGTAACCTTGGCACTGCTAGGTAACAGCAGCAGGTGCAGTACGCTTGCTCACATAGGAACGTCCGTAACGAAGTGGGCGATCTGGTGCCTTGACGCCAGCATGTTCTCAGCGATTCTAGCAAACAGTTTGGTGCCTCGCTGGTGCCGAAGTGAATTGGGCCGTATGAAGTGATGAAGGAGGCTTCCTCACTTCCTTACCGGCTCAAGAACAGGAAAGGAAAGCCTATCGGCAGACAGGTACACATTATGCGACCTGGAATGCTACGTGCTACGTGATGAGAAGTGGGATGGAGATCAGACCCTCCCTGAACTGTCGTTGGTAAAAGCAGCTAGCAGCAAAGACAACAGCCGGTGTGATGTCCAAGCATGGGGCGGCGACTGGCAACAGCAGCGAAGCCGCAGCAGGGGTGGCGGAGCAGTAGCAGAGGTGGCGGAGTCGGCTGAAACTACAGTGGGGGCATCGAAGGCAGTGGTGGCGACAACGACTAAAGAAGCGGCACTGCTGTTATGTACATATTTTTTTTTTTACTTAGTTTAGGTGACAATTATCGACGAAAAAATACCGACTTCCATCATTCTTCTTCCCTAAGACAACAGGAAACGCCCACAGGCTTTTTGACAGCGGCATTAT
This sequence comes from Dermacentor silvarum, assembly GCF_013339745.2. Taxonomy (NCBI): domain Eukaryota; kingdom Metazoa; phylum Arthropoda; class Arachnida; order Ixodida; family Ixodidae; genus Dermacentor; species Dermacentor silvarum. The sequence continues at coordinate 171,904,813 of NC_051161.1, read as the reverse complement.
TTCGCTGCGCAGCATTTCGTTGACTTGTTGCTTTGTAGCGTCTCGCACTCACGTCAAAACTTGGTAGGGGGGGCTCTGCTGAGGGATCGTGTGCACTCTTCGCTGATTTTCGATACTTAGCAATTGGTGTTTGTCGAATCCTTGATGACGACGAGACACAGTCCTTGAATTGCTGCAGGAGACCTTAAGCCTGGGAAAACTCGGATCAATAATGAAAGCTGGTTCTATAGCACGGACTGTTGTAGTAGATTAGATGGAATCCGAGAGGAAAAATGGATCGCTGACTACTGTAATTTCTTGTATGTATGTGATCTTTGTGCCCGTGTTCAGGTGTTCATATTTCTGGTTAAAGTTCATCACGATTATCTGCACTTTCCCTCAGCACAAGAATTTTCCTTGTGACGCCGATTTCTCAGTCGAGCAGCAGGTGTTCATCGTTCTTGTCAACAATGGCTTCCATGTCTCAGGTTGCTTCTGCACCAATGAAAATCATGATATTGTCACGCTGTAGTGATGGTGGATAACTACAGTGGCCCAATGCAAGTCACAAAACTATTTATTGGGCAAAACTGCGCGCAGCAAAGGCAAGTAACACTCGGCACAACGATAGTGGCGAGCACACTCGTTGAGCGTTGAAAACGTGAAGTGCTTTGGCTTTATACATGACTCATCAAAGGTTTGAGCGTCATTCCTCCCCATCTTTCATTCCCCCTCATCCCGCTCCCATGTGTAGGGTAGCAAACCGGTTGTGGTGAACTGGTTAACCTCCCTGCCTTTCCTTCTCCACTCTTTCCTTCCTTGAGCGTCATTCCAGAAAGTACTACACAATTCATGTCCTCTATACAATCTGATTCCACAAGGTTCAGTGAAAACAGACAACAGATAGAACCAGCGATAACATTTGAGAAACTTCAGACACAGCGCGTCTTGCGCTGAGCGATAACATTGCAACAGACATTGGTTTGTGAAAAACGATATCGGCGTACTGAGCTGCTTTCTTGGTTGGTGAACTTTTATCGCCAATTCATTCCAGACTGCGTGGCAGTGCAAGCGCCTTTGACGAAGCTCTTGAGAAAAGACGAGCATTGGACTTGGGGCCAAGAGCAGGAGGCGGCACTGCGCAGCCTCACAAAGGTGCTTGCTGACGCAGCAGAGTTGTAGCTGCCCGACTTGAATAATGAGTCCGTGATTCAAACAGATGCAAACAACCTGGGTCTAGGTGCAATTTTGCTTCAGCAGCACAGAGGCATTCTGAGACCGGTTGCGTTCGCGAGCAGTTCGTTGATGCAGGCAGAAAGGAACTAATCGGTGACAGCGAAGGAATATCTGTACATAGTTTTCACTCTGTGAAAGTTCGACTACAGTTAAACCTGGATATAATAAAATTTACAAATTCCTGAAAAACTTCGTTATAAAGAGGATTTCGTTATATGCAGGTTCGGCACGAAAATTTGAAAAAGAAACGCTTACTGTATTTACTCGATTCTAACGTGCCCTCAATTGTAACGCACACCCGTTTTCCGTTTTGGTCGAAGCACTCATCCTTGGAATGTCACACCAGGTACCGGATGCGTGGACGCGTGTCGTTTAGCACTAGCGCGAGGCATCGGAAACGAAGAGCGAGCGCCACGACGACGTTGTACCGTCGTATAGTGTTACAGTAGAACCCCGCTGTTATGTTCCCAGGGCCTGCGTTTTCCCGGCTGTTATGTCGTTTTCGGCCGGTCCCGGCACAGCTCCCATAGAACTCAATGCATTGGTAACCCCGCTGTTGCGTTGCAACTGTGTGACCGTTCCCGCATCATACGCTGCGAACTGCCACCCCGCGCCGGCCCGAGCGGCCATTTTGACTTTTCATATCGCTTGGCTTGGTGGCTTGACGATGGCATTGGCCGACCACAGTGCCGGGGGCGCCCCCTCACAAGGGGGCGTGGACGGCGGCTGCGTCTGTGATTCTGCGCCAGTATTTTCTACTATAAAAGCATCGTTTCAAGCCTCAAGGTCTTCACTTGGCAGCAGTGACGAGCTCCGCTCACTTCGTCTGAGCCATTCTCTACTTTTCGCTGCAGATAATCTTCTGCGCGGCCTGCACGGCGCACCCGGTCCTGGTCAGTTGGACACGTGTCGGCCACATCACTGACATCGTGCATCACAAGGGGGCGTGGACGGCGGCTGCGTCTGTGATTCTGCGCCAGTATTTTCTACTATAAAAGCATCGTTTCAAGCCTCAAGGTCTTCACTTGGCAGCAGTGACGAGCTCCGCTCACTTCGTCTGAGCCATTCTCTACTTTTCGCTGCAGGTTGGTGCTAGCACTCTTTGTCCTATTACCTAGTTTATTTTTTTACGAGATCGTCACTGCTGCCAACCTTTGTGCTCTTTGTTATTTTTGCTACTTGATTTTTTGTGTACTATCCTTGTGACCTGCAACTTTCATTCATGTCGAAAGACATAGCGAAGATTAAGGAAGACGTCAAGAATGATCTCGTGAAACTCAGGGATGATCTTAAACAGGAAATGAAATTGTCGCGCGAATCGTTTGAGAGGGACCTCAGAAATGAAATGCGTGAAATTCGAAATGAGCAACGCAGCGTTGCGCAGAGCCTCGAGTTCGCTCATAAAACCATAGAAGACCTGAAAAGCCAACTAGCATCAGCAGTAGCAAAAAATACTGAATTAACCAATAGTAACAAAGAACTGCAGGCAAAATGCCAGACACTTGAGAATCATACAGAGTACCTGGAGAAACGCCTGGTTCACCTTGAACAGTATTCGAGAAACTCTAATATTGAAATTCAAGGCGTCCGAAAAGAAGAAAATGAAAACGTTCTGAGCGTCCTTTCAAAGATTGGAGAGGCTATTAACGAGCCTGTTCAAGAATCTGACATAGAAGTATGTCATCGCGTTCCAACCCGCAATCCTGATCGAAGCAATATTATAGTTCAGTTCAAGTCTAGGGCGAAGCGAGATCTGATGCTAAAGAAAGCAAAGAAGATGCGCATCCGCAACAATGATATCGGACTTTCAGACGATGCGCAGATCTACGTAAATGAGCACCTCTGCCCTGCTCTGAAGCGCCTGCTTGGCATGGCGGTGAAGCGCAAGCATGAGAAGCACTGGAAATCCGTTTGGTCTTTCAATGGGAAAATATTCGCGCGGAAGTCTGACGATTCCGGTACCATACAGATCGCCCGTGAAGTTGACCTTGAAAAAATTATCTAATAGAAGCTTTCAGCGTTTCACAGCTACCAAAGTAAAACAATCAAAATGAACTATCATAATTTCGCTCTACCACACTCTGTTCCCCCACAGACTAAGTTAGATAACTCTGTTTTGCACTTAAATGCACGCTCCGCAATTGGAAAGAAAGATGAAATCACATGTTTCATTAACCAGTTCTTGTTTAAGTTCAACATAATCATGATAACTGAGACTTGGTACTACGATGGCTGTGATATGCTTTATCTTGACGGTTATACATCTTTTTTTATTAATCGTCAAAATCGACGAGGTGGTGGTGTTTGTATCCTTGTGAAAGATTGTCGGACATATGAGCTTTTGTCTGAATTTTCTTTAATTACTGATGACTTTGAATTTTTAGTACTTAAAAGTGACATCGAAATTGTGGCTGTGGTATACCGCCCTCCCGCTGGCGACATCATGAAATTTCTGAATTTGTTTGAGTCTTTTTTGGAATATATCTGTGCAAGTAAATTTCGTCTTGTATGCGGAGGTGATTTCAACCTTAACATTTTGGAAGACACTCCAAGGGCATGCGATTTTATGTCATGCCTTCATTCAGCTGGTTTCACAAATCTAATATCAACGCCAACTCGTATCACAGTATCGAGTTCATCGCTATTGGACCTTCTGATTACAAATGCTGACACAGTTGTTTCTAACGCGGGTACTATTTCATCTGATATAAGCGATCATTGTCCAGTGTTCATGCAATACAGTTCTTTACAAATGCAACAGAAACATGAGCATGAGACTATCATAGTTCAGCATATCTCTGATGAGGCATTGCAGGCTTTCAAGCATGCTATTAGTATACATGACTGGTCTTTCGTTTATGCTATAAGAAACGTTCATGAAGCGTACCTAAAGTTTATAGAAACGTTTACAAATATCTATCTGTCTCATTTTCCTTTTAGAGGGTTTAAACCATCAAAAAAAATAAGAAAACCTTGGGTCACACGTGCTCTTAGGCGTATGATAAACAAGAAAAATAAGCTATTTCATGCATTCTTGCGATCTCGGGTGGAGGGTTTATTGAAGGAATATAAAACACTTAGAAATAAACTTAACAGTGAGCTTCGAAAAGCAAAGATAGCGTATTACGAAAACTTGTTTTCTAGTATCAGCGCTAGAAACCCAGATACTACTTGGAAAGCTATAAACAGTGTTCTGGGACGCAGCAAGAAAGACCTCATGCCAGTTGAAATTACAGTGAACAATCGCGTATTGACCGGTGTAAACCTTGCCAATTGTTTCAACAAACATTTCACTTCCAGTATAACGCCAGATAATGGTGTCTCACTCGTAGATGATTTAATTATTCGACGTCCTGAAAGCATATTTCTTAATCCCACAGATGAACCAGAAGTTTATAGAACATTTATGAGTCTTAATAATAGTAGTGCATTAGATATAGACAATCTTCAGATAAGACCTATAAAATTTGTTTTAGAGTATGTTGCCCCTGTACTTGTTTATATATTTAATTTAGCAGTGGAGTCCGGAGAATTTCCAAGTCAAATGAAGCGTTCTCGGGTGTCCGTTCTATATAAAGGTGGAGACAAAAACATGCTGGGAAACTATCGCCCAATATCTATTATACCAGTATTTGCTAAAGGTTTCGAGAAAATGTTGCATACCCGGTTCTCAGATTTTTTCAATAAAGCTGATGTTATCAGTGACGCCCAGTTTGGTTTCCGGAAAGGAAGGTCTACGGAGTTAGCTTTGTTAAGGCTTAAGGAATTTGTTTTAGAAAACTTCGACAACAAGCTCTATACATTAGGCCTGTTCATGGATTTCACTAAGGCTTTCGATTCCCTTGACCATAATATACTATTGCATAAGCTAGAAATGTATGGTGTTCGGGGCACTCCTCTGGCTTTAGCTAAATCATATTTAACAGATAGATCACAATGCGTGTGTCTGGGAAACCATCGCTCATCTTCATTGCCGGTTAGTAGAGGTGTCCCTCAGGGAAGCGTATTAGGTCCCCTTTTTTTCAACGCCTTCATAAATGACATTGTAAACATCGACAAAGCTGTGCAATTTATCATATATGCCGATGACGCCACAGTCTTGCTGTCTGGCGAAAATGCGGATGAGTTGGTAGAAAGATGTAACCGATTATTAAGTAACATTAAAGCATGGTCACTATCAAATAAACTTAAAATTAACCCCGGGAAAACGAAGGTAATAATTTTCAGATCTAGAAACAAGACATGCAACGTTAACCAAGATATTATGTGTGCAGAACATAAAATCGACATTGTTCATGAACACAAAATCCTTGGGGTAACATTTTCATCTCATCTAAGTTGGGATTCTCACATAAATAATTTATGTAAGCAACTTTCTTTAACTACGGGAGTTTTATCGCGGTGCCGCGAAATTCTCCCAACACAAATAAAAATTAAAATATATCACGCGCTATTTCAATCACACATAAACTACTGCAGTTTGGTTTGGCTTACTACGACTCAGCGTAATATAAATAGAATACTACTTTTACAGAAGAAAGCTGTCCGTCGCATTGCCAACATTGGTTATTTATCTCCGACTTCCACATACTTTTGCACTCACAGGTTAATTAAAATCCAAGATTTGTATGAGTTTCGCATCCTGCGTTCATTTTACATCTGCTCTTCTGCGTTGCAACACTTCATTCAGACTACTGCATTTCTGCAGCGTCAGAGTCATGATATCAATACTCGAAACGTGGGAAAGTGGCTTATACCCCGTTTTCGTACCGACTATAAACACCAGTCTTTGAAACATAACCTTCCATATATTCTAAATAAACATAATGACTTAGAGAAACCCACAGTAAATATATTACGTGAAATATTTCTGAATTACTAATTTATTTATTCATTCAATTATCTATCAAAACACGGTCATTTGTTTCGTTCTTGTTACTTGCTATTGATATATAACTGATGTTATTTTGTCATATTGCAGTTAGTTCTTGTATTAGTGGTGTTATCATTTCTTTCTCTTAGTAAATGAGAGTGTTGTATACGTATTACTGTAGAATTGTGCTTTGTTAGTTGCTTGAAATAATGTTTGTTTTGCATTCTAACACAAATGCATTGTTTTTTTTGTTTTTTTGGCTCTACCAGTAAGAGTACAGGTTCTCAATGTGTAATCATGTCTACTATCTGCGTAAATAACTTGTTTATTTTTTGTGTATTATGCTTTTAAACATCTGTTATCTGTTTACCTGTCACTTGTTGCCATGTATGTATGGTCTCCTGGGCCCCGTCAAGCTGTATTCTTGCAGCTTTTAGCCCAGGAGTCCAGCCAGAATAATTTCTGGTAAATAAAGAGAATTCAATTCAATTCAATTCAATTCAATTCAACTATGACGTATTTTCGGTTTTCGTCAGCAAAAGTATGGCCCTTCAAATCCGTATTTGCTATCTAAAGATGGCGTCTATGACGCGTTGTGGCCCTAAAATTGGTTTTGGTGCATAAATATTCCGTATAAAGTCCAATGGCGATAACGCAATCGCCGCGCGCCGTATGCTGTATGTGCAAGTGAAAACGTGCGAGGGGAGCCGACGACCGCGTCTAAACTTCGCGCGCGCAAGAAAAGCAGATAGGAAGCGCGCCTTCTTCCGTTGCGCTCGAGGGAGCGAGGGGGGAGGCATAGCGGGGCGGCGCGCGGTCGCGCGATCCTTATCTTGAAAGCGATCTGCGTTGGGGCAGAGTCTAGACAGTGTAGGTGTGTCGGCGGCTCGTAGCTTTGTGCGCGCTGTGTGTTCTCAGCACTCAGTTTGCGTTGAAGCGATAGACAACAGCACGAAGGTCACTTCGCTCGCTTCTCCAGCGGCGCTTTCACACGCCGCCAGCGTTTGACAGCGCGCGTCCGCGCTCATCGAATGTGATGTGTCACAGCGTGTAACAGCGCGTTGGCAACATCAACTGGAAAAGGAGAGAGTGGCGGCTTGGCGGGCTAGGCCAGCTGCAGCCAGCGGCAGGATCAGGTTTGAATGAAGGGAGGGGGAAAGGTCACGCCCGCGGCGGCAAGATCGCCAGGTCGAGGGATGTAGGCCTGCCTCGCACACGCACGCACGCACACGTGCGCTCGCTTCGCATTCCGTCGCGGCGGAGATGGTGCTTCCGGTTGCTGCTCGCGCAAAAATGACAAAATTTGGGGCGAAATCTCTAGGTTGTCGGAGGGGAAAATTCGTTATATCGAGGGGGTTTCCCGCTGCCACTTCGTTATGCAGAGGTCTTAAATACATGTGCTTCTATGGAGTAACGGCGGGGAATATAAAAGCTTCGTTATATCCAGGAATTTGTTATATGGAGGTTCGTTATAAGCAGGTTTAACTGTATTATGTCGATGGAGTGGCATTCATGATCGAGACTGGCCACATGTTGTTCACTTGGTTGAAGTGCTTTGAGAAAACTTCCGCAATAAACAGGAAAACATGGAACATGGAAAAATAACACGAAAGGGATAAAGTACACTGAGTAAAGGAAACTAACGAAGCAACAACAGATAAATAAAGTCCCAAAGTTCGTCAGCGTGCCTAGAATGGCTTAGGACGCACCATGTGGACCACTTCAGGTCATGCGTGGATCCACTGTCGTTGTGCAATGCCATCCGGCACAACCTCACAGTCTAGTGCGCCAATACGTTGAATGATCTTTTATGGTCTGAAATAACTCGAAGCAGCTTTTCACTCAGTCCAGGTTGGCGTATCAGGGTCCAAACCCAAACACGATCACCGGGCTGGTATTCCAGGTAGCGTCGTCGAAGGTTGCACTGTCGACTGTCCTTTGCTGGTTCTTGATGTGCAGGCTGTCGGGCTTCTGCAGTGTGCTGGAGGTAAGTGCCGACATCGAGATTGTCTTTGTGACTGATGTGCGTTAGTATGGCATTAAGCTTCATTGCCGGGTTCCTTGTGTAAACTAGCTTGAATGGCGTGATCTGCGTTGTCTCTTGCATGGCCGTGTTGTAAGCGATTAACATGTACAGAAGGACAGGATTCCACGTCTTGTGCTTGAGATAGACATACATTGCTAACATGTTGGCAAGGGTCTTGTTTGGAATCTCCATAAGACCATTTGTCTGCACGTTGTAAGCGGTTGTCCTGCAGTGACTTGTCTGGCTATATTGCATGATGGCTTAAAGGGACACTAAAGGCAAATATTAAAGGGCAACTCCGGCGATTTTTCGATGTCAACGGATGTCGATGAAATTCGCTGGGTCTGTTCCTCTGAATACCTCCGTCATGTCCTAAAAAAAGCAGGCTTGAGAGTTGCACAGATTTTTTACAAATGAATTTAATCTATTGCCTCGAGCACCCTACCTTACCCCCTCATCAGTTATAGGCCACATTGTGTATGACGTCAGGAATGGTCCACACAGAGCATGCCGGGATCATGCAGACGACAGCGACGAGAGCGTGAAGGAGTCGACCATCATGAGCTAGCGCTTGGCGTGAGATGTTGCTGTCGCGAGAAGTTGCATTCCCTGCGGACGGGCAAGTGATGGGGGGTGGCAAGCGGTGTTGCGTTGTTGGCTGCACGAACTTCAGCCCTCGCCATCCGCAAACACAGTTTGAGCCGATCCCGATCGCGTTCAGCCGAGGTTAAGCCTATCACAGTGGCCGAGTTCGTGTGTCTGCTGCTGGCGGACCAGACCCACTGATATGAAGCTAATTAAGCTATTAGGACGAGGAAAGCTGCTTCTGTCGTTCAGTTTTGACCATACGGATTTGAAATAAACCATTCCTCATTTCGTACAGTGCACACACAAAAAGCTAGAAACGACAACACGACGCGCAATCAACATCCGTATACATTGCCGTTCTCGAATGCGGCCAGTCGCACTCGCCGGCGCTTCCCTAAATGAAATGTGACTACGGAGATCCATGGGTGTATTATTACCTATTGTTATGCTGACTCATTATTTAGCTTACGAGGCGCACTGTTTGCCTCGTATCCCAAATGGGCAGCAAGCGGAGGCCCCTTCGATACAGCATGTGTAAACAACCGTCTCGTTCAGCTGCCAACGATGTCATACTTCATGGCATCTGCGTTTCCGCGAGAAAACTATACATTCTCTAAATGAACGTTCATACGCGCAATGTCCCAATCTATGTCTACTTTACGGAGCACTAATTGTGTGCATGAAGAGAATACGAAGAATGATAAGCAGGCGAACAACGCTTCCCTACTACGGTCTCCCACTCGCTGTTTCCGAAGGTGTGTGGTAGCACGTATCAGCGCGACCCAGAGTGATGTAACGGTGCTTACATGCACAAAATCTACGTGTTTTGATATGTTCTGACATTAATTGATGTCACCGATGAGCAGCTATCTCAAGTGAACGACGTACGAGTGGTCGCTGTACCTGCCGATGCAAACAAATGCACCGGTCGGTGCTTTGGACTGTCAGCGGCGTTCTTGTGGGATACAAATGCGGAAAGTCGTGCTCCACATCTTACAGTGAGCATGCGAAGCGGTTCCCTGAGAGGGGTAAAACACCGAAAATAGCAAGCAGCACGTATATCAGTGGTTAGGGCTACCCTTGGTCTTCATGTCGCAGCGTGATATGTTGCGCATGGGTGCTGGCTCTTGTGGTGGAGGACGGCGATTCGTGGCTATTGAATTCTTCTGAATCATAACTGTCACTGTTTGACAGATCCGAATAGGTGGTGCAGCTTACATACAATGTCACCTCAAGGTCACGAATAAGCTGAGCGTCTGCTCTTCGCCGGTTTCGTTCACCCCGCGGGCGAGACCGGCATGCGTTGCGCGCCTTCCCCGCCAGGGATACATTCGTGACGTCACACGCAGAGGTTCGCTCGGCTGCTTGCTCAGGTTTCGGTTTCGTTTTTGCGCTTTTTTGCTTATTTAAAATTATTTTCGGCGTTGCGGAACAATTCTCTTATCAGGTGCGTCACAGGAGGGTCTCGGGAACCTAAATATTTTATTAGCTCGACATAGTCAAAAAATCGCCGGAGTTGCCCTTTAAGTCAACATGGAATGTTAACATACGATCACAGAAACCTCGAAATGGTTGTTTCGTGCCAAGCAAATACTTATTTTATGAGAAAATTGCGTCTCAAGTGTCCGCGTACCTCTAGTGTCATTCAAATAACCCGCCTTAACGAGCGAGGAGTGGTGACGTCATGGTCTCATAGTGACGTGCCGTCGGTGAGTAAAACGCCACCTGCAAACGGCGCTACGGCTTTTTTTGCGGAAAATGCAGACGTGCGGCCAGAAACAGAGCCAAGAAAAGCGTGCGCCGAATTGCAACCATGATAATTGTCGACATTGACGACACTGACAATGGCACATTGGATCGCGATGCTGGGCTCGATTTCACCAATTTAAGCTCTGATGAGCGTGACATGCTGCTGAGGGCTCGCGCTGCCGGCGTCGTTACGTACTACAATGGCGGCCTCGACATTGGCTTTTCCGAGCGCGAAAGCAGCGAGGACTCCAGCAATGCGACGTCGGGTGACGAAGCTGGTCACCATCTGGATGTGCCGTCGCGCGGGCTGTTCGGGCATCTCGCGACATCACATGGACATGGCATTCTTTGCTGCTTGGAATTTCAAGTGCGAGTTTAGCAAGCCAGTGACACCTGCATTGCACCACGCGATAACGGAACTACTGAAACTCGAAAGCGCGTGGCGCAGAGTCAAGCGAAAACGAAACCTCTACAACACCCATGTCGTTATCAAGTGTAACGCCAAAAAGGTATTTTTCTAAGAATCTAATAGAAGTAGACAAGTAGCATTTTCTTCCATCTCATAATCTAACGAAATAATCTTTTTAACACGAGTGGGATTCATAGCGCTAAAACGACACAAGGACGAGGAAGAACACGGGACGAGCGCTAAATTTAGCGCTCGTCCGTGTTCTTCCTCGTCCTTGTGTCGTTTTAGCGCTATGAATCCCAGTTAAGATTACAATGACCCACCAACACGCCCAAACTTCTTCCCTGCTAACACGAGTGGATGAGTACTAGTGACATATTTTTTTTGAGGAGTGCCTTCGTCATTGGGCAAGTACTCGCTGGGGAGTCTCTTATCGTGTCCTGAATTTACCTCAATTTCTCGATTACTAAAGCACTGTTCGTTCTAGATGTTCTAGAGCATTGCTCTATCACTTTACTTCACTTTTTATTTGCCTTTAGTGTCCCTTTAATCTGTGTGCTGTTCATAACATCGTCACCGAAAGCCGTCTGAATTTTCCTAATAGTTTCCACTTGGCTGTCGCCCAGTTTCTGGCAAAATTTGATGCAGTAATGCTGCTCCAGTCGCTCCATCATTTTCATTGCAATAAAAAAACCGACGAGAGCACTGCGCACTACCTCACTCAAACGCTGAGTCCCAGCGACTGACGCTATCGGCAGGGGGGAAAAAATTTGCGCATGCGCACAATGGTTCAAGGTCGGCTGATGCAAGCGCGCTTGTTTTATATCCATCAGGTGTTCACAAAAAGGTCGGACACTTTTCTAACAGATGTCCTACATCCTTCTTTGTCATTTTGTTCAGGTGGCAATACCCGACGCAGAAGTGCAGAGTTCTATCCTTCTTCACTAAGACCACAGGAGATGCCCGTGGGTTATTTGACAGCTGGATAATTTAATTGTGCAACATTTCTTCAACTTGTTGCTTATGGCTACTCGTTCTCACATCTAAATGCGGCACAGACTCTGACACAGTGGTCGAGTGCAATCTTCAGTTATTATGCGATGCTTGGTAAACCGATGTTTGTTGAAACTCTGACGACGACGAAAAGCAGTCCTCGTATTGCTGGAGGAGGCCATTGAGTTGCTATTGCTTGTGCCTGGGAAGATTCAAATTAAGTAGAGTCCCGCTACAACGAAATTCACAAGACACACGAAAAATTTCGTTGTGGCGGAACTGCATTGAGGCGAAATTAGTATTATATTTAGTATTATATACGTACGCCAACGGCAAAGCCGAGAGCGAAAGCGAAACCATCGTCTGGGAAATGTAAGCGATGGCGTAGGGGCAAAGGTTGAGATGTACTGAAGGCGGTCAATAAAGTGTCAACTGCACAAGAGAATACATTTCGCGCCGCTATTACAGCATTTTTTGTACATTGCGGCCAATGCCTATGCCAACGCACGTGTCCGGCCGATCGCAAAACAATCATTTTGTGGCACATGCACCGTCGCAATGAATTGGTTTGAATTACAGTAGAACCCCGCTGTTACGTTCCCGGGTGCTGCGTTTTCCCGGCTGTTACGTCGTTTTCGGCCGGTCCCGGCACAGCTCCCATAGAACCCAATGCATTGGTAACCCCGCTGTTACGTCGCAACTGTGGGACCGTTCCCGCATCATACGTTGCGAACTGCCACATCGCGCCGGCCCGAGCGGCCATTTTGACTTTTCATGTCGCTTGGCTTGGTTGCTTGACGATGGCATTGGCCGCCCAAAGTGCTGGGGGCGACATTTATTACGTATTTTCGGTTTCCGCCAGCAAAAGTATGGCCTTTGATATCCGCTTTTGCTATCTAAAGATGATGTCTATGACGCGTTGCGGCCCTAAAATTGGTTTTGGCTCATAGATGTTCCGTATAAAGTCCAAGGGCGATAACGCCGTCGCCGCGCGCCGTATGCTTTCTTTCGCGCGCGAGACGCAGTCGTCGGCTCCCCTCGCACGCTTTCACTCGCACATACAGCATACGTCGCCGCGCGCTTTCACTCGCACCAACAGCATACGTCGCCGCGCACCGTATGCTGTATGTGCGAGTGAAAGCGTGCGAGGGAAGCCGCGCGGCCGTATGCTGAATGTGCGAGTGAAAGCGTGCGAGGGGAGCCGACGACCGCGTCTCGCGCGCGAAAGAAAAGCAGAGAGGAAGCGCGCCTCCTTCCGTTGCGCTCGAGGCACCAGCAAGAGGGGGAGGGGGGGGGGGGGGGGTAGCGGGCAGCGTTGTGCTCTGGCATCATACTGCGCGGCGGCGCGCGCGCGGTCCCGCGGGCCCTATCTTGAAAGCGATCTGCGTGGGGGTAGATTCTACGCAGTGTAGGTGCGTCGGCGGCTCGTGGCTTTGTGCGTGCTGCGTGTTCTCGGCGCTCAGTTAGGGTTGAAGCGATAGACAACAGCACGGTCACTGCGCTCGCTTCAGCAGCGGCGCTTAACTGCGCGTGTCCGCGCTCATCGAGTGTGATGTGTTCATGTTTGCCTGTGGGCGCTGACACTATGTTTGTTAATTAGTTAATAACCGAATGTTTACAAGTTTATACAGACGATAAAACTACTATTTTTACTTTGTATAGCTCACCGCAATCGATACTTCGGCTGTCGGGCGAAACTACTTTTTGTCGCACGTAAGAATTAAAATAATATTGTGTGCAGTTCAACACTACTCCCATTTCTCAATTTTTCCTGTTTCCTGGCTCTTGCGTTTCCCGGCTCTTACGTTTTTTTTTTACGGTCCCGTGAAAAACGTAACAGCGGGGTTCTACTGTATCACAATTTCACTGCATATTTATGACAAAGTCAACAAGCTTGGCAAGCTTGCGCTTACCGAAAGTTTTATTTTCAGGAGTCGCTCAGGCTGGATTTCTTACGCTTCACAGCAAGCAAAGGCGTTACGCGAGTCTCACAGTCGGTTAAAAGAGCCATCGCAATGTCATTATCGTGGGGTCTGATAACTTTTCTGATGAGGTCAAAAGGATCCATTACTTTCAAAGCAGTCACCGGAGTCATTGTGTCTTACGGACTGTCATTTTTCCAAGACGACGAGACGTTGGCATCATGCTGACAACAGCAGCGGCTGCACAGGCACCGTATCTTAAAAGCGATGTGCGACGTGCACAACGTGCACGCTCGCGCGGACCTCATCTTCAAAGCGATCTGCGATGTAGGCAAAGTGCAACTAGTGCCGGTAGAGTCGTGTGTGCGGTGATGTCTGCGTTTAGTTCGCAGTGAAGCGAGAGATGGAACGAAGGTCAATTTGCTCGCTGCTATTGCCACGCCTGCCACGCAGTCATCGAGCGAGATATGTTCATGTTTACCTGTGTGCGCATGACACTGTGCTTGGTAACTCAGTAAGCGAATGTTTACAAGTTTATAAGGCCGATAAAACCACTATCCTTAGCTGTGTAGCTGTCTACTAATTTGCTATCGCAATGAATGCTTCGCCTTTCTGGCGAAAGTGCGACATTTTCCCCTTCCGCTTTCTGCTTCAGCGATCATATGTGCCTCCTCTTCCTCGAGAGAGAAATTTACACTTCTTCGTTGGCGTAGCAATTTCGACCGGACACACACCACAGAGAAAACGGCAGCGATTGTGGTGATACCGTGCAGCCTTGCGCAGGCGCATAATGACCACGTGTGGCTATGGATTGCAGTGGCTCAAATCGGTACTTTGAATTTGATTTCGTTTGCAAAAACCTGGTTCAAGCAGACATACGATCATCACAGCTTTGGAAGGGCCTTCTAATTTGACTACTCGGCAGTTACAATTTCAGTTCAGTCCCAGTTTCGATCCCAAAAAGTTCGTTGAAGCATACCGAATAAAATGGTTTCGTTATGAAGAAACTTTTTTTGTATTATGAAAGCAGCTGACGGGGAATCGGCAAATCTTCGTTGTGGTGGAAATTTTGTTGTAGTATGTTTGTTGTAGGGGGATTTGACTGTAATATCGAAAACTTGTTCAGAAACTTCGACCATTGAGGTAAGTGAGCAAGAATTTAAGAGGACAAATGCATTGCTGACAGCAGCAACTTTCTCCATGTATGAGATTTTTGTGCCCTTGTTCAGGTGTTTATACTCTTGCCTGAAGTTTGTCACCATTACCTGTGCTTTTCCTTTGTGCAATTGCATGATTCCTCCTGCGATACTGATTTCACAGCCTAGCAGCAGGTGTTGTTCATTCTTGATTAGGGCTTCCATGTCTTCGGCTGCTTCTATGCCAATGAAAATCACGATGCTGGCACGGGGCAGAATACTGATTTGATCTTTAAATACACTCAAGGCACGGTGACTGAAAGCTCTATCCGGTGGCATCGCTTGCTCTGCGGACAGTATCATCGACTTGGACTAAAGGTCGATGACTGCATCGTTTTGGCTCAGAAAGTCCATGCTGACAATGAAGTCTCGTGAGCACTGTTGCAGGATGACGAAGGTCGCAGGGTAAGCCCAGCCATGAACTGCGACTTTTGCCGTGCGGATTCCAGTCGGCGTTATTAAGTGTATTCCAGCTGTCCTGATTTTAGGGCCGCCCCATGCAGTACTAACTTCCTTCAACTTGGTGGCAAAGGACCCACTGCTCATGGAGTAATCAGCTCCGGGTCCACTAGAGCAGTGACATTGCGGTCGTCGAGAAGCACATTGAGATTGGTGGTTTGTGGTCTTGCATTTGCAGTTAATCTGTGGCGTCGGATCCTGGCTGTGTCACGCCGTCCCACTGCTGTTTTGTCGCTTCGTCAACTCTTCTCATGGAGGTGTTTTATTGGCTTCAAGACTTTGTTCGGGTAGTGTCATCACAAGATAAAAGTTGAAGCATCGTTGGCAGCAGCCTAGGATCCTTGGCCCTTCAGCGGACAGCAACCACACCTCTACTGGTTGCTGCTTTTAGTTTTCCGGATAAAGTCTGATGGACTGGCCATGGGATGGGCCAGTGTATGGTTGGTGCTGTGGTGACATGTAGCATCCTGACGACGGCGAATGGGAAGGCCGTCAAGTTCTCCACTAAGTGGCTGTGGTGTAATCGGCGATCTCATGTGGTCGTTCACCTTGCATCCGATGCAGTGTGTTGACGGACAATCCTCGTAGACCCACCTTGCAGTAAACGTGACCTGCTTCTTTGCAGTGATCGCACAGCGGGCGGGCTGTTAGCTGCGGTCAGTGAGAGAATTGCAGCGGGGCCTGACGTGGGAACAGAGGCTGGCAAGCGTCTGAGGGCCTGACATGACGTGTGACGGCAGATCACTTCTGACTGAGGCTGTGGTGGTTCAGGGACTCCTAGTGACTGCTGGATCTCCTCGCGTATGATGTCAGCAATCGAAGATACTTGAAGCTGCAATGAAATGTGCTGTGTACCGATTCTGGACGCTGAGTTCCGCGGATGACGGATTTTCATCAATCAACCCTGGTGTTGAAGAGCGCCCTCTTCAGGCCCCAAGAGCATATATATATGCCAGTTGTAATCATGATCCCCTGTTCTGTGTTGTTTCGTGACGGCAATAAAGAGCTATTGCCGATACCGCCTTGAAGCGATGGTGCCTCGCGATAGGACTCACGCAGCAACATAACACTGGTGACGAGGATGGGATCCGAATGAGACCGCCGCAACGGGAAGCTAGCTCCGCCCAGTACGTACTCGTTCACAATGACGACCGCTGCAACGGAGGGGCTCGAGCCTTTCGACATCGCTCACCTTGAAGAGTGGGAGGACTATGCAGAACGTTTCCAGTTCTTCCTCGAGGCGCACGGCGTTACGGACGCCAGCAAGAAGAGATCGACATTCCTCAGCCGCTGCGGTCCCGCCACCTTTCAATTAGCCAGGGCGCTCGTGGCACCGGCCCAGCTGAAGGATACACCTTTCGAAACAATCCTCGCCGTTCTGCGCGACCACCTAGCGCCAAAACCACCGGAGCTTGCCAGACGATATGAATTCCGTCGCCCCGACCAGGCACCAAGCGAGTCTGCCGCCGCCTACCTCGCTGCTCTTCGAACGACCCGGCACAGCACTGCAACTTCAACGACCTCGACACCGTGCTACGGGACCGATTCGTGTTCAGACTGCAGAACGACACGGTGAAGCGGCGACTACTGGCGAAAAAAGAGGTGTCTTTCACCAGTGCTGTCGAGGAAGCAGTCACCGCCGAGGCCATTGCCCGGGAGGCCAGCCTACCCTCGTTTCAAACCACGAACATGTTGCGTTTCGAGCCCGTGCACCAAGGGACGACGACTGGCGATGATGGCGAGCAAGACACCGCCGAAGATGTTCTTCGGTTATGTGCGAGCCCCACTCAGCGACGGGACACTGAGAGATTGGGGGGCGGCCCTTGCGCCAGCTGTGGAGGCCCGCACGAACGCCACCTGTGTCGGTTCCGGGGTGCCCAGTGCAGGGAATGTGGAAAAACCAGGCACATTGCTAAGGTCTGCTGGTCCCGGAGACAGCTTAGCCCACGTCGGAATGCCAGAGACCAAGCCCGGACGCAACAATTCAAGACCACTCCTCGCACAAACATTTCATACTGCGACGACTTGGCAGTTACTGCTATCAACGAAGTGTCTAAACCCGCCAAGAGGAAGATACATGGGAGTGTAAAAATCGAAGGCACACAGCGTCAGATGGAGGTGGATTCGGGATCAACCTTTTCCATTATCTCCGACGCCACAGCCAGACACATTTTTCCAAAGGGACGTGTCCAAAACTTACAGCCACTTGACGTTATCATGAGGGACTATCAAGCCAACCGTATCGCTGTACGTGGGGTTGGTACCGTCCGAGTGCAGTTCAAAGATTTTGACGGCCCACTGCGCCTGGTCATTGTCAAGGGCGAGTGCCAAAGTCTTCTCGGGCTGGATTGGTTTCCGCCACTCGGTATCAAAATCACGGGAGTGCAACACATCGATCAGCAACCATCCTCACTTGACAACATATTCCGGGACTTTGCCTCTGTGTTCGACGGGACGCTGGGCTGCTATAAGGGACCGCCCGTGCAGTATGCACTTAACCCTGAGGTTGTGCCTATCCGCCTGAAAGCAAGAAGGGTTCCTTTTTGTCACATGTAAGAGGCCGCCTGTGGCGCAAAAAAGAAGAGGAGCACGCGATGCCCGGTGTTCCGAACGGCGCGAGCGCGCGAGGCGCACGAACTGAGGCATAGTCGAGGGATGAACGGCGCTGTCCGTTGAGTTTCAACGTGGCACCGGGTCAGGAAGGTCGCATCTCCAGCTATGTTCTGGCGACGGGAGACTTGGGGGTCTGGTTGAGTCCGCGACGCTGGCCGTCCAAGGTGTGGCCGTCGACCTCGGCAAGTTCGGGCGAGGCTCCTGGACGGGCTGCAGCTTCTCACGGGAGGACCAGGCACCCCAGAGAGGATCCCCCTTCTGTGGCAGACCGGCACGTTCTAATCTCCTCGGGACGACACGTCGGCACTCCTGAAGAAGTTGCGATGCATCCCGACGCTAGGCCTAGGCAGGTGGGCCTAAGCTACGACGAACGCCATCGCTGACGAGCTGACGAGCTCATCACCGACGAGCCGACGAGCTCACCGCCGACAAAAGAGACAATGCGAGACGTCGGCACCTACGGCATCCTCAACGCTTCGGACGGCAGGACACGGACGCGACAAGAACTTCAAGACGACGATCTGTAAGAGACGATCCCGTTTCCGCTTTACGACGCAGTTAGGCCGGGGCCAAGGTGGCCAGACTTTGGCTAGCTAAGACTGACCGAGAGACTTTAAGGTGGAGCGAGGCTCCAGAAATGAGATAGTTGTTTGCTAGTAGTGTTGCATTAAGTTAGAGATTTGGATTTTCTATTAAGCAAGCTTTTTCGTTGAGTTATGTCTAGCTTTGCGTGCCTTTAGTTTTGACTTTCGGTTTTTGTGTTGCGTGACGTGTGCGTTCACCGTCCCTGTACATATTAAATCCTCATTTGCTGTGCCGCCGGCCGTGTCTCTCCTCCATCGAGAGTAGCGCATGCACGCAACTCTCCACACTCCCAAGTAAAAGGTGACACTTTTGCACTGCGACCAAAAATCGACGCCGAACTGGACAAACTGATACAACAAGAAATCCTAGAGCTGGTTGACCACGCTCGTTGGGAAAACCCTATTGTTACGCCACTGAAGGCAAATGGGGACGTCCGCATCTGTGCAGAGTACAAGTGCACTATCAACAAAGCCTTGCAGCAGCACTCGTATCCGGTACCAGCTGTCAACCACCTGCTGGCATCCCTCTCTGGTGGAACTGTCTTTGGGAAGCTAGACTTGGCACAGGCGTACCAACAGCTCCCAGTGACTGATGAATCTGCAGAGGCACAGACTATTGTGATGCATCGGGGTGCTTTTCGCGTTCGACGATTACAATTCGGTGTCAGCGTCGCACCTGGCATCTTCCAGAATTTAATGGAGAACCTACTACGCGGACTACCAGGCGTCATTCCATATTTTGATGATGTCCTCACTTCAGGTGCATCACACCAGGAATTGCTTAGTCGCCTTCGAGAGGTCCTTCAGCGGTTCCAAGATGCAGGGCTTAAGGTCAAGGAGGAGAAATGCCAGCTAGGAGTGACTCAAGTGGAATTTTTAGGTTTCCGAGTCGATGCTGAGGGAATCCACCCCACACTGGCCAAGACGCAAGCCATCCTTAATGCACCGCGGCCGTTGAACAGAGCTGAGCTACAGGCCTTCCTGGGTCTTCTCAATTTCTATCATGCATTACTTCCACACAAGGCCACTGTCGCTGAACCCCTGGCGTTTGTTCGACAAGAAGGTCCCCTGGCTGTGGGGAAACCTACAAGAAACTGCGTTCGACAATGTGAAGAAGCTACTGGCATCCAACCAGGTGCTGACACACTTCGACGAGAAGAAGCCGGTAATCTTTGCCTGCGATGCGTCCCCGTACGGAATAGGAGCGGTGTTGAGTCACAGAATGCCGGATGACACGGAAGCACCAATCGCTTTTTATTCAAGAACCTTGTCCCCTACGGAGCGGAATTACGCTCAGATTGATAAGGAGGCACTCGTTGTGGTTGCCGGAGTAAAGACGTTCCATGACTACGTATTCAGCCGCCCATTTCAGATAAATACAGACCACAAGCCGCTCCTAGGGCTCTTCACATCAGACCAGCAAACCCCACAGATGCTTTCACCGCGAATGTTGCGTTGGTCCATTTTTCTGAATGGATACCAGCATACTCTCCACTACCGACCAGGAAAACAGTTAGGCCACGCAGATGGTCTCAGTAGACTGCCCCAAGCGGACCAGTGCCAGGATGACCCTTCGCCAGCGGAGGTCGTCATGCTTCTGGACGTACTTCCAGAATCTCCAGTCCATGCAGACGATGTGGCAAAGTACTCCTCCAAGGGCGCTATCCTCTCCCGCGTCCTCAACTGGGTGTGGAAGGGGTGGCCAAGGTGCTCTCCGAGTTGCGAATTCACACCATTCGTGTCCAGACAACATGAGCTGTCCGCCCACAAGGGATGCTTACTTTGGGGTGACCGTGTGGTGATTCCACAGGAGCTTCGTTTCCGGGTCCTCAAAGCTCTGCATGTCGGACACCCCGGCATCGTCAGAATGAAAGCGCTTGCCCGCAGTTATGTATGGTGGCCCGGCATGGATGCAGCCATTGAGGAATGGGTCCGGCGATGCCTTTCTTGCCAGGAAACACGGCCCGAGATGCCGCGGGCACCTGTGCACCCATGGGAGACGACCCGGACTCCATGGTCACGCCTGCACATTGATTTCTCTGGTCCATTCCAAGGACAGACCTTCTTGATTGTGGTGGATTCTTATTCCAAATGGCTGGAGGTCATACCAATGTCGTCAATGACATCGAGTGCTGTAATCACTACCTTACGAAGATTGTTTGCAACTCATGGCCTGCCAGATACCCTCGTTTCAGACAATGGCCCGCAATTCACATCCACAGAATTTCGAGGGTTCCTGGATGCAAACCTCATCTGCCAAGTGACATCTGCACCGTTCCATCCATCCACGAACGGGCAGGCTGAAAGGATGGTACGGACCACCAAAGAGGCATTATCTCGGATAATCCGAGGAAGCTGGGCACAGCGCCTGGCAGACTTCACTCTACAGCAGCATGTAACTCCCCACACAGTCACAGGACGCTTCCCGTGCGAGTTACTGATGGGCCGCCGACTGGACCGGCTGCACCCAGACCGGGCCCTTGAGAAGTCCTCCTGGTTGGCAGAAGCTCTGCCTACACCACGCACATTCCAACCCGACGACCCTGTATTTGTACGCAATTACAGCAAGGGCCCACCATGGGTACCTGCTGTGATTTCCAGAGCAACTGGCCCGATCTCTTATGAGGTGGTTTTTCCGGACAGCCGTGTGTGTCGTCGGCACATGGACCAGCTTCGTCGTCGGAGCAGCAGTCCCATGAGGTTAGCCGAAAGCGTACCTGAAGGAGGACAGCCTGAGGTCCGGCCTGCGTCAAGCTCTTCACCTGTCGGAGTGAGCCGCAGCAAGACACCAGATCCCAGTGAAACCGAGGAGCAACCAAGAGTCATGCTACCATCTGAGGAGCAACCAAGAGTCATGCTACCTTCGGACGACACAGCAGCGCCTCAGCCAGCAACAACAGAGCAAAGTGTAGAATTGCCGGGGCCACGCCGTTTCACAGCGTTCCCGTAAGATGTGGAGATGGGTTTGCACAAGGCTTACCCTACGAGCGATGGTCAGGAAAGGGCACGACGCTCCTCCACTCCGCAACGCACAAAGGCGCTACGGCAGGGTTCGTCGACTCTCCGACACGGCGCAGAGAAGGCTCCGGAGTCAGATCACCAACAAACACGGGTTTATTCACCCAAGGTACAGCTCAGTGCTACAGTCACGGCGCTTACGGGCCAAGGCTCGCCGCAAGACTGATCGAGTACGCGCGCCCGCTGCGCTAGGGCTAACCGGGTAGCGGTCCGCCAAGCGCGATAACGAGGAGTCGTGAGAACAAAGGTCTCATGTAACCACCTCGTTGCGAGCCTGTGAGCCTCTCTCGCGGCGAGGAAGCGCTCAGCGGACGAGAGCTCGGGTGGAGAGGGTGCCCGGGGGCCGCCGCGCGGGAGGCCAATCAGGGCGCGTGCCGGTGACGTGTCTCGCGGGGCAAGTCCAATCCCGGGGGGGAGAAGCACGGTTTGCGCGGGAAAGTAAGTCCGGCGCGCTCGCCATGTCCGCCATGTTGCCGTTACGGCGGCGGTTCCCGGGGATCGAGCTAAGCGCCACGCGCGAGCTGGGGGACGAGGCGCGGGAAGGCACCTCGATCCCCACAAAGACACCCCAACCTCTTCGGGACTTTGTGCTGGCATTGGCTGACTGTTGAGTTCGAACTAAGGGGGGGGGGGGGGGGGGGAGGAAGTGTTGTCTACCGATTCTGGACGCTGAGTTCCGCGGATGACAGATTTTCGTCAATCAACCCTGGTGTTGAAGAGCGCCCTCTTCCGGCCCCAAGAGTATATATATATGCCAGTTGTAATCATGATCCCCTGTTCTGTGTTGTTTCGTGACGGCAATAAAGAGCTATTGCCGATACCGCCTTGAAGCGATGGTGCCTCGCGATAGGACTCATGCAGCAACATAACAAAAGGTCTGAAGTTCCTCCTACACGACCACTCTGATGGTCTCACGCGGTGATTCCCACTGCCCAGTGATTCAACTTCGGTGTCGTTTGTTGTGAGCAAAGATGTGGTTGTATTGTTTGTTCTGCATTTTGAGTGTCTTCTCAAAGTTGGTGGCTTAAGAAAGAAACTCTTCTACAGTCTTCGGTTAGTTTTGTATAATTCGGCTAAAAGTTCTTGCTTTACACCATACATGAGACAAACGTTCTTCGCCTCTGACGTTTCCGGGTCAGCGTGGAGGAAAAGATAAGTAACCTCTGTGGGGAGCACACGCTGCCACCTTCTCCCGTGGCGCTTGCCCGTCGCTTGCGCACGGAGCACACACGGCGGTAGCAGGGTGGACACGGGAGAAATGCACTTTGCCCTCTCCCGGTTCTCGCTCGCCTCTTGCGACGCGCGCGGATTTACCCGTTGAAACCCGTGAGTGACCTCCTTCGCGTGACTACTACACGCGACGAGGCAAGCCTATTTTATTACTTATTATACAGAGCGGACTTCCCTCTGCAAGTGTGTTTTATTGCCCACAGCAATAAACGTTGTTGAGTTGACTCGCTTGTTGCCTTATTCGCCCGAACCCTATGTAACTGCGATTATACGCGCTACGGGTTGGGGAAGACCCCCACATTTGGCGCTACCAACGTGGTTCGAATTCGGCAACACGGCGAGTCTTTTTCTGTTTTCTTTTGGAGCTGGGACTACTGAAGTTACAGCAAACAATGGCGACGGACTTGTCTGACTTTCCAGATTTGTTCATGTTGTCGGATGTAGCGGCGCAAAATCAGAGACCTAGCGCTAACGTGGCGGCAGCTTCCGAACAAGCCGGTAGCTTTGATTTTGAGTGTTTCACGCGGAACAGTCAGGATCGCGGAAATGCCACTTTGGCAGGGTTTAGGCCTGACAGTAGGCGTAACACACCGAGCGCCTCGCCGCTTCGTCCCGCGGACACAGAGGCACATATGCCTCTAAATAGTTTGACGCAAGCTGCGGAGGCGTCCGAACCTTTGGGCGGTAGTATTCCGTGAAACGAAATAATGCTGCAGAATGCGCTGCAAGTCATGCAGAGCTTAGCGGGCGCCCTGCAGAACACAATGCAGGCCCCGCTGCAGAGCGAGTGACCACGAATTAGGTAGACATGCCTACCTATAGTGGGTACCATGATCGCACTAGTGCAAACGAGTACCTCGACCACCTGCAGTATTATCCGCAAGCAACAGGGCTTTCAGACGCCGAACTCCTCGCGCGCGTGGTCCCTGCGTCACTGACTGAGCAGGCGGCTCGTTGGTTCCGACTGGCCGGACACAGAGCCCGCACGGTAGAAGAGTTCCGTGCGAACTTCCACTAGGAATTTCTTCCGGCCAACTACGAGTGGCGTTTGAGGAGAGAGTTGGAGTTGCGTACCCAGTATCCGGACGAGTCCCTGCTGGAGTATGTTCGAGCGATGGACGAACTTTATCGTCTTGCGAGCCCTCTCGCCACCGACGCCGAGAAAGTCGAGCGCGTCACACGGCAAGCGCACCCGACTTTCGCGGCCTACTTCAGGGGATGTAGGTACCGAGACTTAGACGAGCATTCCACCGAAGCAAAGCGCATCCAAGGGGACATCCTCGTGGCACGAGCATACCGTCCGCCTCCACCCGCCGCGCTGTCACTCGAGCCTCACTGCGCGTGGAACGGCGGCGGGATCGCTTCACATTCCCCGAGGGTCGATGCATCGGCATCGTTCGCCGACGAGCAGGTACAGCGTGGTTGGGAATTATCAGACCGCGCCTTGGACCCGTACGCCTACGCACTGAAAACAGCACAGCATAACGTGGCACGCAGTGTGCCGCGGCAGGAACTCGCGACTAATGCGAGAACGGAGGAGCGGCACATGCCGACCGCCGAGCGTGGAAGCTACGGCCCGCCGGATTGGAGCGACGGGTGCCCACGCCACCAAGGCTTCGGTGGCCGTTGCTACCAGTACGGCGGACTGGGGCACATCGCCCGTGACTGCGCAAGCACGCCGGGCCGAGGTCGAGCACGTGGTTCGGGAAACGGGCGAGGCCGCCGGTGATCCACCTTGGGTCCCGGGCGGCGATCTCGAACACAACCGGTGAATTCGATTTACTTGCGCCTTTGGCTTGTCGCGTAGGAGATGTCGCGGACTCCCAGGCGCCGTTCATCGAGCTAACGATAGCCCGAAATAAGTTTGCCGCATTATTGGATACTGGGGCAAGTGCTTGTTCATTTGGTGACGAAGTGTTACATCATCTCCGCGAGAACAATATCCGCTTAAGAGATAGTGACACCATTTTCCGCCATGCTTCCGGCACAGCACAATCAAGCGGTGCAGCTAGGCTAGTTATTCGTTGGGAGAGACGCGTCAGGCGACAACGCCTCGTACATATTGCCGGTCTGTCAGTGCCTGTTATTTTAGGTCGAGACTTTCTCGCCAAGTCCGGCATTTTGATAGACATCACCAGCGGAGGTTACAGCGGAGGTGATCATAAGTGATCGCGGTCGTCAATTCGTGGCCGATGCTGTTGAAGAGCTGCTTTGGCTATGTGGAACACAATTTCGTCACTCAACACCGTACCGTCCGCAAACCAACGGTCTTGTCGAACGCACGAATCGAACTTTGACGAACATGCTATCCATGTATGTGTCCTCTAACCACAAGAACTGGGATGATCTGTTGCCATTCATAACATACGCCTACAACACTGCAAAGCACGAGACAACAAATTACAGCCCTTTCTATCTGCTTTATGCTCGATCGCCACGGAGCTTCCTCGACACGATTGTGCCGTTTTCTCTGGACGCTGAGGATTCCGTCGCCAAGACACTTTACCTCACCGAGGAAGCCCGCCCAATGGCCCGCGTTTGCACATTGGCATCGCAAAACCACTCGAAGGATCGGTACGATAGATCCCATCAAGCCATTTATTTTGAAAAAGGTGACCTAGTGCTGCTATGGACCTCACAACGTAAGCGGGGCTTGTGCAGCAAGCTCTTGTCACATTATGTGGGCCCGTTCGTTGTTTTAGATCGCCTGAGCGACCTTACTTACGTGGTTGCACGGGTTTTGTCTACAGATAGGCGTTCCAAGAAAACCCAGCTTGCTCATGTTGCACGCCTTAAGCGCCACTACCCCGCCACGGAACAGTGACTCTCGCAGTGGGCTTCGTCTGTGAAAGGGGGATCGTAACGTGGCAAAGAGGAGGAGATAGAAGAGGAGGAAAACGAAGAACTCAGCAGCAGCCACGACTACATTTCGGTGGCGACATTGTGGCGACCTCTCCTCCATCCTGGTCTTCATCTGTGAATAAACATCGATCATCCGTAACAATATCTTAGATTCAATGAGGTAGGCTAGATATGGTTAATGAATTCCAGTCACTTATCGTGTGTGGAAAAAAAGAAAACTTGTACAGATCGGTCCGTGCAAAAAGCGGTGATTTCGTGTATAAGCGGTGAAAATCGTGTATTTCTTGCTGGCATTGGGGAAAGGTACGGTGAACGGTCCAGTCTGAGTTTATTGTTGTGAAGTAATGAAAGAAAATCTAAATGAGAATTTCGCCTTCTCAACTGAAGATGATCGATGCTGTGGGTGCACACCGCATCAAATCTGACGGGGAGTGAGTAGGTAGAAATTTTGAATATATAAATCGGACTGCTTTTCTTTGTATGCTTTTAAGCTTCTTTACATTAGATTTGTTATATGGGTCCCAAATTATGCAAGTGTATTCAAGCTTCAGCCTAATTAGAGTGTTATAGCTTAATAGCTTAACGTTAGCGGAGGCGTTACGAAGCTTATGCCTGAGATACCGCAGCTTACGGAACGCGAGTGAACAGATGTTGTCTATGTGAGTGTTCCAAGTAAGGTTGTTAGAAATTGTTACACCTAAGTACTTTACGGATGTTACTTGTTGTAATAGTGATGAGTCGAGTTTGTACGCATACTCAAGTGGGTTTTTCTTGTTAGTTACTCGAAGAAAAACGCTTTTCTCCGTATTCAAAGTCATGTCCCACTGCTTGCACCATTGCCCAATATATTGTAAGTCACATTGATCGTTAGCATTATAATTTCATGGAATAAAACACAATCACCTGCGTACAATCGGATTGGTACACCTGCGCAAACTTCCGCAATAATGTCATTTATATATACTAAGAAAAGTAGTGGCCCCAGAACGCTTCCTTGTGGCACACCTGATGGTGTAGACTGTGGGGATGCGCGACTCTCACGCGTCCCCTGACGTTGTTTTCCCCGCATGGCTTCCGTAATCCGGCTTCGCCGCGTAGCTTTACGGCGGCGGAGTTGCAGCATATTACAAGAGATGGCGCTAGTGTTGCGCTGCTAACGCCACCTGACGGCGGGGGGTTAGGCGGGCGCAAAAGGGAGAACGCGGCTCTTCGGGTTGGGGTCGGTGAGCGATGCGGACGTCCCGCGCGTGCGCCGATCTACGCTTCGCGAGACCCTCTCGCGTGGCTAGGAAGAGGGCACCGGTATGGACGAACACGGATCGTTCGAACGCGCCACCGTTCGCGTGACCGTACACGTGAACGACTAGGCGACGGTGTCATAGCATAGGGCGAACATATTCGCTCTCTATCCGGTCACGGTGAGTCGGACTTCCTTGATTTGTCGCGCGCCCATGTGAATGTTCTATGCATAATAATTCGGCTAGCGTGCATCAGTGTATGAAAGGCGCAATAAATGCCCTTGTGTTTGTTTGCACTACTGTGTTGTCGTTTCTTTGTCACAAGAGCATGTGTGAGACCCCACAAGACCAAGCGCAACTTGTTGTTTGCGGTTAGTCGAATAATCTTGTATCCAGGAGATGAAAATGGTCGGAAGGCCAGTGGATTTTAGTTTTTGAATTAGGCTATGGTGAGGAACCTTGTCAAAACCTTGTCAAATCCAGAAAGATACACCATGTAAGCAGTCCAGACATGCTGGGCTGCTTACAATGTGCCAGTTATTTTTCGTCGATTGATTTGCGCTCTGGCTATTGGCAAATCACAGTGGATGAACGAGATCGCGAAAAGACCGCCTTCGTCACCCGAGATGGTCTCTACCAATTTAAAGTGATGCCTTTCGGACTGTGTAATGCCCCTGCTACCTTCAAGTGCATGATGGACTTTCCTCTGCACGGATTCAAATGGACCACATGCCGCTGCTACCTTGATGATGTCATTGTTCTTTCATCGATGTTTGAGAGCCACCTCCACCGCCTCTCAGCTATCCTTGATGTTTTTAGACAAGCCGGCCTACAACTCAATTCTGCAAAATGTCATTTTGGCCAACGCCAAATACAAGTACTTGGTCACTTCGTTGACGCTGCTGGCGTCCTGCCTGATCCTGACAAAGTTCGTGCCATTGGTGAGTTTCCACTTCCGCGTTCTACCAATGTACGAAGTTTCCTAAAGCTGTGTTCCTATTTTCGCCAATTTATCCAGAACTTTGCCCAAATCGCTCGTCCTCTCACAGATCTTCTCAAAAAGGACACCACTGTTCGTTGGGGACCCGACCAGATTGAAGCCTTTTCAACGCTTATCCGTTGCCTTATCAATCCACCCGTGTTGGGTCATTTTGATCAGCATGCCTACACAGAAGTTCGCACTGATGCAAGCGGCCATGGCATTGGCACTATCTTGTCCCAACGACAGTGGGACACCAATCGTGTGATCGCGTATGCTAGCCGTCTTCTTTTAGCACCAGCGAAACTACTCCATAACAGAACGTGAATGCTTGGCCCTTGTTTGGTCCATTGCTAAGTTCCGCCGCTTACCTGTTCGGTCGACATTTCACCGTCGCGACAGATCAATATGCCTTATGTTAATGGCTATCCTCACTCAGAGACCTGACAGGCCCTCTAGGCCGCTAGGCTTTACGCCTGAAAGAGTACACGTTTTTTGTGTCCTACAAATGTGGGCGGCTACATAAGGACGCCGACTGCCTCTCTCGTTATCCTGTCGACCCACCCGATGGCACCGAAACTGATACAGATACCTGCGTTTTGTTGATCTCCGACTTGCCACGCATCGCCGACGAGCAGCGTCGTGACCCATATTCGCGATCCATCATTGAACGCCTTACCTTGGAGCAACAGGACGCTTCCCTCTGTATGTTTTTCTCCAGGACGGGACCTTATATGGACACAGTATGAATCCACATGGTGCTGAACTGCTTCTTGTCATTCCCCAGCTTCTGCACTCGACAATTCTCTTGCAGTTACACGATGTGCCCACTGTTGGTCATTTGGGTGTCTCCCGTACGTACGACCGTGTGCGTAGACGATTTTTCTGGCCTGGGCTATATCGCTCTGTTCAAAGTTACGTTGCTGCCTGTGAACTTTGCCAACGCCGCAAGAAGCCTCCATTGTCTCCCGCTGGGCACCTTCAGCCTATAGATATCCCCAGTGGGCCATTTTTTCTTCGTCGGCCTGGACCTCCTTGGCCCATTTCCAACTTCATCCTTGGGCAACAAGTGGGTGGCCGTTGTGATGGACTGTACCACGCGTTATGCCATAAACCAAGCGCTCCCTACGAGCTGTGCAACTGATGCGGTTGATTTTCTCCTCCATGAAGTGATCCTACGTCATGGTGCCCCACGTCAGCTACTCACTGATACAGGCCGCTGTTTTATTTCTAAGGTTGTCGACGACCTTCTTCGCTCTTGCTCATTGTCCCACAAGTTTACGGCGGCTTACCACCCACAGACTTACCGAGAGTCTCAACCGTACACTTACAAACATGCTCTCCATGTACGTCACTGATGATCACCGGGATTGGGACGGCACATTACACTTCGTGACGTTTGCAAATAATTCATCACTTCACGATATTACTGATTATTCCCCTTTCTATCTACAATATGGCCGTGACCCACTCCTGCCTCTGACTCGCTGTTCCCTTCCGATGCCAACACTACCACGTTCCATGCTCACGACGGCATTGTTCGCGCATCCACAGCACATCGTATTGCCCGTGACCGTCTTCTCGCATCTAAGACTATCCAGAAGCACCGTTACGACAGTCATCATCGGGACGCTCATTTCAGCCCTGGGTCCCTTGTCCTCCCTTGGTTACCCTCCCGTTGCGTTGGCCTTTGCAAAAAACTGCTGCCGTGATACGTCGGGCCATACCGAGTTCTTCACCAAGTCACAAGCCTCACATATGAGATATCACCTGTGACTTCGACGTCTTCTACACCACCACAAACTGATATCGTCCATGTTTTGCGACTAAAGCCCTATAACTTGCCCACTAATTTGACACCCCAAGAAGCATCGAGATGATGGTTCTTCCGCAGGGGGTTAATGTCATGTACGAGTTTGTGCCGCTGTGAGCAAAATGACGTTGGGAGGTGAAGAGGAGGTTGAAGTGTCTCGGAGATCAGTAGATGGTGTTACCCTGGCCACTGACCTACAACCTTGTAACTCTATATATTGTAAATACATGTTTTCTCCCCGTAACAATATAAATGTACCTGTGAAACTGACAGAGAACAGCGATCATGCGGCGAGTTTCTAATGATTGTGCGGCGAGCTTCTAATACGCTAATGACCTCCCGCTTAACATAACTTTTAAGATCAGACACTTCCAATGAGAGCATATTGTATCGCCCAGTAACAAGAGCATCTGATGTTTTTTTTCCTTACAAAACGAACTGGTTTTATTACAACTATGGCGCCAAAAATGACTAATGTCCCTAATGTTAACAAGACATTACGGTGTTTTCACTGCCACCACAATTTTTCTGCCTCTCCCTATTTACAATTGCCCCATCACCATCATCAGCCTATATTTATGTCCACTGCAGGACGCAGGCCTCTCCCTGCGATCTCCAATTACCCCTGCCTTGTGCTAGCTGATTCCAACTTGCGCCTGCAAATTTCTTAACTTCACCACCCCACCCAGTTTTCTGCTGTCCTCGACTGTGCTTCCCTTCCCTTGGTATACATTCTGTAACTCTAATGGTCCACCGGTTATACATCCTACGCATTACATGGCCTGCCCAACTCCATTTTTTCCTCTTAATGTCAACTAGAATACCAGCAATCCCCGTTTGCTCGCTGATCCACACCGCTGTCTTCCTGTCTCTTAACATTAGGCCTAACATTTTTCGTTCCATTGCTCTTTGTGCGGTCCTTAACTTGTTCTCGAGATTCTTTGTTAACCTCCAAGTTTCTGCCCCATATGTTAGCACCGGTAGAATGCAATGATTGTACACTTTTCTTTTCAACAACAGCAGTAAGCTCCCAGTCAGGATTTGACGATTCCTGCCGTATCCACTCCAACCCAACTTTATTCTTCTGTATATTTCCTTCCCATGATCAGGGTACCCTCCCTTGTGAGTAATTGACCTAGATAAACATATCCCTTTACAGACTCTAGAGGCTGACTGGCGATCCTGAACTCTTGTTCCCTTGCCAGGCTATTGAACATTACTTTTGTCTTCCGCATATTAATTAATGTTCAACCTAACTCTTACACTTTCTCGGTTAAGCTCCTCGATCATTTGTTGTAATTCATCCCCATTGTTGCTGAATAGGACAATGTCATCTGCAAACCGAAGGTTGCTGAGATATTCGCTGTTGATCCTCACTCATGGCATGCAATTGTCTAATTGGCATCGTGCTTTTTTTGTTTTCTCTTTTTTGCAACATGCAAATATTTTTTGTTGTTGTATTCGAGTAAGTTCAGTATTTGCTTTTCCTTGTGCTAGCTGATTCCAACTTGCGCCTGCAAATTTTCCCATTTCATCACCTTACCTAGTTTTCTTGCCATCCTCGACTGCGCTTCTCTTTCCTTGGCACCCACTCTGGAGTTCTAATGATGCAAATGTTATCTACCCTATGCGTTACACGAACTGCCCAACTCCATTTTTTTCTCTTAATGTCAACTAGAATATCGGCTATCCCCATTTGCTGTCTGATCCACACCACTCTCTTCCTGTCTCTTGAAGTTACGCCTAACATTTTCAGTTCCATCGCTCTTTGCGCAGTCCTTAACTTGTTCTCGAACTTATTTGTTAATCACCAAGTTTCTGCTCATTATGTTAGCACCGGCAGAATGCAATTATTGTACACGTTTCTTTTCAACTCCCAGTCAGGATTCGGTAATACCAAATCCTGACTGAAATCATGTACTTCAACCCATCTTTATTCTTCTTTAAATTTTCTTCTCATGCTCAGGGTCCCCTGTGAGTAATTGACTTAGATAAACGTACTCCTGTACAGACTCAAGAGGCTGACTGGCGATCCCGACTTTTGGTTACCTTGCCAGGCTATGGAATGTTATCTTTGTCTTCTGGATATTAATCTTCAACCCCACTCTTACATTTTCTCGATTTAAGTCCTCACTTATTTGTTGTAATTCGTCGCCAGTGTTGCTGAACAGGACAATGTCATCTGCAAATCCAAGGTTGCTGAGATATTCGCCATTGATCCTCCCGCCTAAGCCTTCCCAGTCTAAGAGCTTGAATACTTCTAAGCATGCAGTGAATAGCATTGGAGAGATTGTGTCTCCTTGCCTGACCCCTTTCTTGATAGGTAACATTCTACTTTTCTTGTGGAGAACCAAGGTAGCTGTGGAATCCTTGTAGATGTTTGCCAAGGTATTCACGTATGCCTCCTGTACTCCTTGATTACGCAATGCCTCTATGACTGCTGGTATCTCTACTGAATCAAATGCTTTTTCATAATCTATGAAAGCCACATAGAGAGGTTGATTGTACTCCACAGATTTCTCTATTACCTGATTGATGACTTGGATATGATCCATCGTAAGATATCCCTTCCTGAAGCCAGCCTGTTCTCTTGGTTGACTGAAGTAGAGTGTTGTCCCCAATTCTATTGGAAATTATCTTGGTGAATATTTTATACAATACTAAAAGCAAGCTAATGGGTCTATAATTCTTCAGTTCATATGGATTAGTATAATGTTGGCGTTCTTCTAGCCCTCTGGTACACTTGAAGTCTTGAGGCATTGCGCATAAAGAGCCACAAGCTTTCCAAGCTTGATATCTCCTCCATCTTTAATTAAATCTACTGTTATTCCATCTTCTCCGGCAGCTTTTCTCCTGGTCATGTCTTTCAAAGCCCTTCTAACTTCATCGCTAGTTATAGAAGGAGCCCCCCTCTGCATCCTTCATTACTACTTCAAATGAAAGTAGCTTGGCTGCTCTGGGCACTGTACAGGTCAGTATAGAATTCTTGCGCTGCTTTTACTATGTCATCGAAATTGCTGATGATATTACCCTGCTTATCTTTCAGTGCATCCATTTTGCCTTGTCCTACACCAAGTTTTCTTCTCACTGATTTCATGTTGCATCCATATTTTACTGCTTTTTCAATCTTTTCCATGTTATTATTTTAGATATCCTTTACTTTCTTCTTGTTGATCAGTTTCAACAGTTCAGCGAATTCTATCTGATCTCTTGAGTTTGACACTTTCATGTTTTACCATTTCTTTATTAGGTCCTTTGTTTCTTGGGAGAGCTTACCTACTGGTTGCCTTAGTGCCTTACCTCCCACTTCAATTGCTGCTTCTGAGATCAGCCTAGTTACGGTTTCATTCATTACCTCTATGTTGCCTTCATCTTCCTGTTCTAAAGCTGCATATTTGTTTGCGAGCAGCAGCCTGAATTGGTGTGCTTTTACCCTTACTGCGCCTAGGTTGGCCTGTTTCTTCCTCAACTAATTTTACTCTTTCTCTCTTCAAATTGAGAGAAATCCTAGACCTCACTAACCTATGGTCACTGCACTTTACCCTACCTAACACTTCTACATCCTGTACTACGCTGGGATCGGCAGAAAGTATGAAATCTATTTCGTTCCTTGTTTTTCCATTAGGGCTTTTCCAGGTCCACTTCCTGTTGCTGCGCTTCCTCAAGAAGGTATTTTCATTATTCGGAGCCTATTCCTTTCCACGAATTCCACCAACATCTCTCCTCTTGCATTCCTAGAATTGATGCCGTAGTTGCCAATTGCTTGCTCACCAACCTGCTTTTTCCCCACTTTTGCATGGAAGTCACCCATGAGTACAGTATACTGAGTTTGCACCTTTCTCATTGCTAATTCAACATCTTCATAAAACTGTTCTATTTCTTCATCACCGTGACTGGAGGATGGGGCATAGGCTTGTACTACCTTCATTCAATACCTCCTATTCAGCTTTATTACGACGACCGCTACCCTCTCATTATAGCTGCAGAATTCACCAATGTTGCCCGCTATGTCCTTATGGATCAGAAATCGCCCCATAACTCATTTAAATATCTCGGGCTTCACCTTTCTCTCGATCCAACATGGACTCGTCACATCAGTGAAATTAAAAAATTCACTAATCAAGTACTTGGATTCCTTCGTCATAACCTCACATTGCACCCCCTCCAGTCAAACTCCTTGCTTACAAGACTTTTGTATTACCCAAATTAGAATGTGCTATTCAACCCCCACCAAGCCAACCTAACTAATACCTTGAATAGGTTTGCGGTAGCGCGATTAAAAGACAGGACAAAAGAATGAGCAACATGAGAAGAAGGTGAGAGCAGGAGCCAACGTTTTGACAAGTAGACTTGTCTTTTTGAATCTGAATTTAAAAGCCTTATGTCACAGGACTGCATGCCTTTGTTTTTACAAGAAGTTCTTTCATGCCTCACCAGCCGAAAACATCCCAATCTGTCCAATCCATCGCTCTTCGCGCCACAATCACCCGAGCACCTTCTACCCTGAATGAGCTCATACAACCGCTTTCCAGCAGGCCCCCAACTCCCAATTTTTAAATTTTTTTTCATATGGCCAAAGACTGGAATAATCTTTCCGTCCACATTACCGTGACAACACACCACCTTCTCTTCAAAGACTATCAGTAATGGCAGTACCACTTGATGTGTCATGTTTGCTGCCATTGTAGTGCCCACTTATCATGTAATCAGGGTTCGTACAGCAGTAGCGCACCCAGGATCTCTGCCAGGGGGGGGTTGAAAGTTTGCCAATACCATCTAAACAGCACTAATTTCGATTTTTTTCACGGGAAATTGTCAAAAAATGCGCTTTTTGCGAGTGTGCAGACGATTGCGCGTCTTACATCTTAGTTGCAGCACTCAAATGCGTAAGGAAAGAAAAGGGGTTAAACAAAAGGGGGGCTTAAGTCGGCCTCAGGGGGGGGGGGGTTACGACCCCCGAATCCCCCCCCGTCGGTGCGCCACTGTCGTACAGGTTTCCATGGAAAAAATTCAAGGATATTCCAGTACTTTCCAGGACCGGTCACAGGTTTTTCAAGGACTCAAAGCGCCATCCAATGTAGGATTTCTTTACTCTATTTCCAAAATGACTAGTTTTACTGCACTTACAATAAATAAATGTACACCACAATTACAATAAAAATGTCTAGCTTTGATAACTTCTCAAGATCACAACACAAAATGAACGCTTACAACAGCGGCCGAGATTTCTCTAGTATAGGGTGGGTAAAGTTCACCAAAAATATTCAAAACAAAAAGAAATAAATGTATATCCCAATGATGTTAATGTCTAGCCTTGATCACTTTGCAAGTTCACAATACAAAAAAAAATGTTCACAAAAATGCTCCTAACAGCTACTCTGACTTCTCCAGTATTAACTGGGCAAGTTTACCGAACATTTCCAAACCATTCGGTGAAGTCTTGTTACACATCCATTATATTATATAGATGTATATTGCAATTTTGCAAAACATGCCTTGTCTTGATTATTTCTCAAGTCCGCAATATTAAACGTTAACACAACGAACACTCACAACAGCTGCTCAGGCTTCTGCAGTATTTAGCTGGCTTGGTTCATGAAACATTTCCAAAACATTCAGCATACCCTATTTTCCGGTGTATAAGACGGGTTTTTCTTTCTTAATTTTCTGTCGGTGCGTCTTACCGAACGGTGCGACCTATGTACATTTTTTTTAAGAACTGCCGTTATAATCGGATCCAATGTTATGGCCACGCGAAGCGTGCCGGTTGACTTAATTGCAACGCATTCTGTGCACGCTATTGAGGTGCCGGGTTCTCGTGTTCAAGTTCCCGAGCGCCGTGCGAGAAGGACAGAGCAGCAACGCAAGCGGCGGTAGGCCGACCGCGAGTCGATCGACCCCGAAGTCGTCGCGTCTGCACATAACTGTCAAGACACGGCGCGCGCCGCTGTGCAAACTACGCAGTTGCTATGAGAGTACAGGCAGCCCCCCTCCCTCCTGGGCTGCCTTCCCGCTTTCCTCCCTTGTGCGCGATTCGACTCACCGTCACACGCTTTCAGTCGCACATGCAGCATACGGCGTGCAGGGACGATGTTATCGCACCCTTGGACTTTACACGGAACATCGCGGCAACCACAACGGCAGAAATGCGCCTGGAGTGGAAATAAATGGCACCCATACGCTTGCGTGTGGCCCACGTTCCCGGAACGAAACGTCACTTAGTTTTTTAAATCGCTTACCGAAAGAACAGGTGCGTCTTATACACCGGTGCGACTTATATACTTTTTTTTTCCGGAAAGACTGCCGTTTTGACGGGGTTGCGTCTTATAGACCGGAAAATACGGTTATATTATTGCGTTTGTATTATCATAAATAATATAACAAACCTCGACCCAAAGGCACTGAGCATCAGTCGTAAGGTTGCTGCACTATTGCTCTCTTTAGCTTCCCCTCGTGTGCAAGAGTGACAGTGGGAAGGCAAGCCGACGGGCGAAGAGTGAAACAAACGATAGGGTGAGGAAAGCAGTGTAAACACTGCCAGCTTAGCCAGCAGCGTAGCGCGGCACGGGTCTCTTGCTCCGTTCGCGGTTTTACGCGGTGAAGCCTTTCATTTTTTCTCGTGCAGTTCCGCAAAACGGAACCAGGTGTGCTCGCGGTGGCGTATTGCTTCTGAAATGTGGATTTGGTCAGATCGACGCCGATCTACCACAGAAAGGAGGTCGCAATGTTGATATCAGAGTGCATTGCTCATGAAATTCCAAGGATTTTCAAGGAAGGAAAACAATTCAAAGACTTTCAAGGGCCTGGAAAACACGCTTTTTAATTTCAAGGGTTTTCAAGGATTTCAAGGACCTGTACGCACCCTGTGTAACGCCCACCCATCATGTAATGCCCTTGAAGTATTAATAAAATAAATCAAATGCTGGCGCGAGGTGGTATACTGACTTGATCAAGTACACTCAGGACATGGTGACTGAAATATGTCTCTTGATCATTGTTGCAGGATAATGAATGTTGCAGGGCAGGTCCGACCGTGCACTACTGGGTAGGTTCGATCATGCAGATTTTAGTGGGCGTTATTAGGCGTCCTCCAGCTGTCTGGATTTGGAGGCCTTCCTATGTAGTCAAATTTCTTCAAATGGGCAGCAAAGGATCCGCTCATGACTCAGCAGTCAGCTCCTGTGTATACAAAAGCAGTGACTGTGTGGCCATCGAGAAGCACGTTGAGGTCGGCAGTTCTTGGGTCCTACATTATAGTAAGGTTGAGGTGGTGGATCACGGCTGCGTGGCATCATCCTGCTGCTGTCATGTCACATTGTCAGGTCTTCATTAGGCATAATGTTTTTTCCATCGGAGCTTCATCTTGTGGGGTCTCAAACGTGCCCGTGGGACAAAGGAACAACACAGTAGGAACAATCAAAAAAGGCATTTATTGTGCCTTTTATACACCAATCTAACCAGCCAAATTACTACCAATAGAATATGCCGATGTGCGCGGACGAATCGAGGACGTCCGACTCACCGTGCCAGGATGTCGAGCGAATATGTTGGCCTCATGCTGGACACCAACGCCTAATCATTTGCATGTGACGAATGGCAACACGTGACTGACACCATCTTCTGTACTACTCTGCAACTACACAGACCGCTGGCGGCACTACGCTATGCGGACAAGCCGGATTACAGGAGATGTGTAAGCCATGCGGAGAAAACGACATAAGAGGACACAAGAGAATCGAGCGTCCCCACTTCCCGCCAAGCTTAAATCGCTATGGTGAAAACACGCTACACAGTCTAACGTCAACGCGTGCTTTCGCGAACAAGGGATAGTACATGCGGCAGTGGCTGCGCTAGCGTCCAGACACTCCATAACTCACACGCCGACAATCTCTCTGGGGTACACCACTAGTGTCCATTGGTAAAAGCAGCAGCTCCGAAGGCTGCAGACTCAACGGCACGACTCCAGGCCAGAATTCCGCAAACGGCAACATAGTAGTCTGCACAAGCAAGCATTGCACGCGGCGACGTGCCCTGCTGGCGAGAGCCACAGTAGCCGTTGGTGACTGCTAGCTCTTGTCTCAGCAGCAAAGGGTCGCGAGCCTAACATTGAAGGCCGTTGAAGTCACTGTGCTGAACCGGCCACAGGCATCTATTGCCTGGGGTGGCTTGCTCGTTTTACCGGGCTGCAGCGCAGACAATGTAGAGGTGACAGCAAACCATGCAGGGGTGACTCCGCTCACGCTACGCACACTCAGCGTACTCAACAAACACTGAAGTAATGCAAGGGAGAGGAATCCTGCATGCGCCTCGCCGACGTGGTACAATGTTTAATTCGACTAGCGAAATCTCGGGTGGCTATTCAAATGCTAACTTCACGTGAGTAAGCTCACTTTCCTGAGTCAAACGAGCAATTTCAATTTGTGCGATGCTAACTAGAAGGACGGAAGCAATGTGCAACACCTCAATGCCATGATCCACAAGGCTGTGTATCTCCACGTGCGAAAGGCTGTATTATAAAGCCTTAGGCCTAATGAGTCTTACCCCTGACAGCAACCGGCATCCAAAAACAACACTCAAAATGGGCGCAAATTGGACAGATGCGAGGAGACGTCAGATATGCGAGTTGGCCCTACCCTGCTCGGTGCGCACAGCTTCCAAGCGGACAGCGCCCACCGTCCCAGTGTGGGAGCGCCCAGTGCCAGGCCGCAATACTAAACCGCCCATAGCGGCACCAGTGGATCACGGCCACCCAGCTCCCAGAACTGCGAATCTCAGAGTCAGAGAGGTGGAAGAAGCTATTTACGCAAGTAACTCGAACTACCCACAAGGCTTCCGCATTAACGCACTTTAGGCTTACCAATGCTCCGTGGCCACTAGGCCTCGCTCTCTCAGGATGCAGACCATGTGATTCTCATACCGACAAAGATCTTCCAAGACTTGGAAAAGGCTTAGCATGTCAACAAGTTCAATGACGCCGCATTGTCTCACCCCCGTGGATAGTGATCAATATCCACGCTAGGCCTCTGCTTCAGTTCAAACCGAGCAAAACTGTCAAAACTATCGTTTGATGTCACAGGAGCTGCATGTTAGGCAGGCAGATGTGGGGTTTCCAAATGTTCTCTTAGGGCAAAGGAACGATAGTACAGTAGTGTAGACAAACACATTTATTGCACCTTTCATACACTAATGTCAGCTAGCCAGATTACTACTAACAGATCATGCCGATGGGCATGGACGAATCGAGGAAGTCCAACTCACCGCGACAGGATATAGAGCAAACATGTTCGCCCCCTTGCTGGACACTAACGCATAATCGTGCACGTGTAGAGTCATGCGAACGGTGGCGAGTTCGAACGATCGCGCTTGTCCATCCCGGTTTCCCACTCGAAGCCTTTCATAGGACGGACCCGCGAAGTGTGTTGGCCAGCGTGCGAGGCGATCGAGTATTCCGGTGACTCCAAGCCAAAGAGAGAGAGGCTACTCGCTTTCGCACCCAAGTAACCTCACCATTGGGTGGTGTTAACAGCAGAACAGTCGCACCATCTCTCGCACTATTCTGCAACTGCACCAACCGGCGGCAGCGCTCAGCTATGCAGAGAAACCAGATTATAGAAGGTTCAAGAGCCATGCGGGGAAAATAACATACGGGGACGCAAGAGAGTCGAGCGTCCCTGCAATCTGAATGGCAGCGTGTCATTGCTACGTCATCGAGATGTATATTGCAGCATCAGTGTCGGTGGCAGAGGATCTTCGGCATATCGATGAACTGCAACTGCACCTTCATCAGCTGCTGCTTCTATTTTTCTGGATATGGGCTGACAGACCAGCCACAGGTTTGGCCAGTGTACGATCAGCACTGCAGCAACAGGTAGCGGCTTGGTGACGGCGAGCGGGATCGGCGTCTAGGGCTCCACCAAGTCGTTGCAAGGTAGTCGGTGATTTCATGTGGTACGTCATTTGCCTTGCTGTCGACGCGGAGCATGGCACTCTTGTAGCCCCATGGTATGATATGGGCATCGGCAGTAAACGTGGCCCACTTCTCCACAGTGGTGCGCACATATATGTTTGTCGAATGCATTGAAGAAATCTTGGCACCACGTAATTAAAGAGAGAGTTTCAGTGTGCAGACAGCTCGTTTAAAGGCTACTGGTGTCTGCGCGAGGAGCCCTGCATAACAAGTGAAATAACAGTGGCTGCAGCACAAGACTTAGCACAAAAGGTGGCAGTTATTCCCTGCCAACACTGCATGTCGCACGAGTTCAAGAAGATTGGACAGCGGGAAGTGGAGTCTGTAGTTTTGCTGCTCTGCATAAACTGTCCCAGTAGCATGTCAGGACATGCCCTGCTAATAAAGAATTGCGCACATGTAATATTAAGCACAGAAAGAGATTTGTTGATTGCACAGTGGGTGAGGTATATGACATCCCCCTCTCCTGTGGCCGAAGATGCGTGGGGCAGATGCCTTACTACGGTAGAAAATAACTAGCATACTTAGTCCCATCCTTTGTAAATACACACCCTAACATGATCACTATTGCGCAAAACTTGAGATCATTAAACTGCTTTAAAAGCGCTATGAAAAAATGATTGAAATTGTGCTAATTGGTTTCTTGTGTGTTTTATGCATAATTATTTTAAGTCGGTTTCATATTGTGATTGCATATACATATATAAAACTTTTTTTCGTATTCATATTACTCTGTTGGATCTTAGCTGTTTCTACTTAGAAAGTTGTACGATGATTTATTGCACGTATGTTTGTAATGTATGCTATGTATGTGTAATCTATGCTATTGATGTGTGTATACTGTATTTTATGATATGATACCTCACCTTTGAGCAATGTATGGGTGACAGGGCCTTAGTAAGGCAGACAATGTTCTGCCTTTAGCCTTGCCATCCAAGACCTTCACTGTGTCTGAATCAATGCTGAATAAGTAAATAAATAAATAATGTAAGATAACATGAACACAATCTAAAAGTGCAGAAAAGGAGAGAGGGATTCCTCGCTGTAAATTCTAGCCAATGTGGCTGCGCTCTGCTACTGGAAAAGAAACTCAATAATTGCTAAGCATGCAATCGATAGCACCTGGCTGATAATTGAAGCCGCAGCTATTGCTAAAGGCAACTGTGTCAAGAAACCTTCTGTCGCCTTATCTGAATAGGTACTCGTTCACTTGGAATGCGCAGGAGGTGTTACGCTGTGTTAATCTACGCAGAGATCAGCGATGTTCTCTTTGTTTTGCCAAGCCAAGGTTATCACGTGAGGGTATGTGTGTTCTAGGAAAATAATGTCCGTCATGCCTTTCCTTCCTTTGTCTGCTGTTGCGCCTCATGGATTTCCAACCAGCCCGGTCTCACACCTTGCTTCAGTGATAGCAAAGCAGGCGGTCGTCGAGGCATACCAAATTTCCATCTTCTTCGTAACCTTCATGAACAGGCCAACGAGCTTCTGGCGGTATGGAGCACAGAGGTGGGCTTCCGGCTGAGGCAGTTCAGGAGCCCCTAGTGACTGCTGGATTTCTTCGCAGATGATGTTGGCATTTGAAGCCACTTTAGATTGCGATGAAAGGAACATCTTCCAAAATTCTTCACACACAACGACCCTGATAATCTCCCACAGGTTGTTGAAAGAGAGTGCTTGGGCTTCTGTGCAGTCTCGCATCGAGCAGCGATTGTATTGCCTGGTGCACATTTCCAGTGTCTTCTCAATTCACGATGCCTCTGTCAAAAATTCTGCTGCGGTCTTCGGAAGGTTGCGCATAAGTCCAGCGAAGAGCTCTTGATTTTCACCATGCATAAGGGAACAAACTTTCTTTTCTTTGGACATGTCAGGGTTGGTGTGGTGAAATAGGTGAGTCTTTTCGATTTGATAGCTGGATTGAGGCTTCCAAAGAGAGTTTTGGCTTGCTCCTTGAGCACTACACTTCTGAAGGTTTGCAGGAAGCCACTGCGAAACAGGTCCGAAATTGTTAAACTGAATTCCCAATTCTCAAACCACGTCCAATGAGAAAAAGACATGTCACAGCTTGTTTTCACAATTCCAGTTGTTAAATGTAGCAGTCCTTTCGTACGTCTCCAGCCAGCCTTTCGGGTCCTCAATTGATGATCTGCAGGTCAATGGCTCTGTCGGTTGTTGCATCAGGACTGATGACAGCGGGACTGTCATCGTGGCTGCTGGATTGGTCAGGATCTTTCTGGTCTGCACAGGTAGAAATCCGTGCTCTGGGGTCAGACTTTGTTGACTACGGCTAGCTCGACGGTCCGGCGCGATGTTAGCATTCTCTTGAGGGTTTGGGCTTGGTTCAAAGCTTGACGGGGGCGTCCAGTACATGAACGCAAAAGCACCTGTACCACATTTAACACTGTTGTGATGGTAAAGAATTAGACTGTGGCACAACGACAAGTCACAAAACCAGCCCTTCATTGGGTGAGCCTGTGCACACAAAAACAAGTTACACTCGAGCAGAAAGATAGTGACGAGCACATGCATGCATCGTCGGAGTCTGATCTACGGGTCAGACATGTCGGCTATTTATTCATGACTTGCTGATAACTCCAGCGTCATCGTTGGTGCTCGCGTGCTTTCCAGAATGCATACCACTATGTGCGTTGTGCATGCAATCTGAATAGAAGGTTCGGCAACAACATAGACAGCAGATGGAATCGGCTATAGCAATTAAGAATGTTCCGACACACACGGGCACGCCTTGCACCGAGCGATAACTTTAACAGTTGTAAGCAGGTGAAAGAGTAGCCACTGAAAAAAGGATAAACAATGTACAGGTGTCATGCATGCAATCATGTATTACAGTAAATTGTAATTGTGATAAAACCTGCTATTGGTAGATAATAACTGTAAATAAATTTTATTAAAAGTGATTCTGCCACTACACTGGCAATCAATCTTGTTTTTTGGTCGTGGGCTAAAATAAAAGGTGAGTAATGCTAAAATATTGTATCCTTGTAGTGTAAACCTTGTATCTCATTTTGCCACAAAGGGAAGCTTCGATAAACTCAAATATCTGACAGAACAATAATAACCAAAGAACATCCTTTGTTTGCATCACAAAATAGACCCTGCCTATGTCCTCCCTACCACTAAGCAGCAAGTACAATATGTAGGGAGCAAACACATGCATTGTACAGAAGGCACTGCAGCCCTTACTAACCTGTGTCATTGTTCTTGAAGCTGACGTGATGAGGGTGCTCAAAAAGAGGCAGGAGTTTGCGACATGCCTGATATGCAAGTGCCCTCCTTAGTGGCAG
This sequence comes from Dermacentor silvarum, assembly GCF_013339745.2. Taxonomy (NCBI): domain Eukaryota; kingdom Metazoa; phylum Arthropoda; class Arachnida; order Ixodida; family Ixodidae; genus Dermacentor; species Dermacentor silvarum. The sequence goes on along the minus strand of NC_051161.1, from coordinate 171,861,777 downwards.
TCAGGGTTAATCTCAACACCCACTGCAAGGTCGACAGGGTTCTACCATAACCTGGCATAAGTACTCACTGTCAGCAGCAGAGTTTCGGCCAGCACCTTGATGTTCTGGTGGAATTATATTTCACACATCTTGAAGCAAGGCTTTCCAAGTTTCTCTCATCGGCACTGCTGCTACCAGAAGTTGAATAACTCCTATCAGTTGTCAAAGGTTTCAAGCTCTAGTTGCTGTCAGCATTCTACAACAATGTGCAAATAAAACTCAAATTGCACTGTGAAGGTTGTGACAAGACCCACCTGCACTTCAGGCCACTGGTCCCCTTCCTCACGAAGCACTCGCACAGAGTACAAGGGTGTCTGGGGAACCTCCGTGTACTTCTGCAGGATTTTGGGGAGACAGAAACAAAGCCTTTTAGGTTGGAGATGATACAATGCCCATTATATTTCAACCTCTTGGGCAGTGCAGCATCTGAGCAAAGGCCACTCACAAGCATCAACAAGCATCTACTTTTAATTTTGGAAAGCCCTTCGAGCAGGCTGGCTCCTAAATATGCATCAGTATCCAGTCCAGTGGACACAGAGAGCAGCTGCCACCTGTTCTTATAACTCTTCTAGCTTTTCCACAGGCTGCTCTACTTGCAGACACATGGCAACGTTAACGGAAACAAATAAAAGGCAATCGCATGAAATGCCTCTACAAGTTCCACACTGGCCCACTCCACACTGGCCCACTGACTGGCTTCGACAGTCAGTGGGCCAGTGAAATGACATTGGAACCATGGGCAACTTTTCACTTGATAACTTGACATTTTTTTGGCAGAATAAACACCGATGAGGAGGAGGAATAAACTTTATTTGCAGAAATGAGCTGATGGTGGAATCGTCCGAGGTGGGCGACGTCTCTAGTCCACGTGGGCCTGAGCCGATAGCTTGACCCTGCTCACCAAACGATACTGGTCTTCAGGGCCGGTATTTTGTAGCGATGCCTTTAATGTCATAATGCCTTTTCGCGCTTATTGTGCTTTGTCAGTGGTCGGAGGGACGGTCCGCTCGCATTATCAATGGGATCAGCCGGCCGTGAGCGGTGGATGATAAGACTAGAGTAGAACAAGTCATAATGCCTTGCTACAAAATCGCGGCCCAGGGCTTGTCAGCTGGGCCTCCCAGTGCTCGACGGTTGGTCCGGTGATATCGATGGGTTGTGCCCACACTCCCATACCATGAGGTATCGGGCGCACAGCAGAAGGCGCACTTGTAAGTGTAGCACTTGAAAGAAACATGGTGTGCAGCAGGGTTCCGTGCAGGAATGTGCCGGTCTGTAGTTCCAGAACATCACCGCCTCTTCTCAGGTCAGTTATGGATGCGGGGGTGGGTAGGTCCTCCTACCCAGTCTCCGTGTATCTTTTCGAGACGCCATCGTGTGGGTCTACTGGCGCTCGTGAACCCGGTAGGATAGCCCGGAGAATGTGATCTTGGGCAGCGGCGTGAGCCGCTAGATTACCCGGCAGGGACTTGTGTCCCAGGGCCCATAGAATCTATACTTCTTGAAAATTGGCCAATTTCTCGAGGATGCTCAGGGCTTGTTTGTAAATGCGGCCCTTTTGGTAATTTCTGAATAATAAAGTGGAATCACCAACAGTTGGTGATTCAGTATCGACATGTCTGCACAGCGCAAAGACGAGGACAGAAGAACACAACACAGCGTCTGTGTTGTGTTCTTTCTTCTGTTGTTTTTTGCGCTGTGAAGACATGTCGAAATTTTTGCATGCTATTTGTGGGTTCATGATGACTGTGACGTGCTCTTCCTCTCGCTTGCCCATCGTGGCCGCCAGGGCTATTGTCGTTCCTTCTGTGGAGTCTGGAGTGTTCACCGAGGTCGCTGCTATCTCTACTCCCTGGCCACTGGTCACGCTGACACCATGGGCCGCTCTGTTTTTGTACTCTGCTGCGTCGATGTGAAGACATTACCACCTTGCTGTAGTGGCCGCTGCGCATGGTGTGGCCACACGGGCCGTACCTTGAAAGCGATCTGCGATGGGGATAGAGTGCGCTGAGTGCTGATAGCCTCTTGTGCTCTGTGTTTACACTGCTTAGTTCACGTTGAAACGAGAGACAGCACAAAGGGCAATTCACTCGCTGTTGCTGCTGCGCTTCCTCACTCCAACGTTCTGACAGCGAGTGTGGGCAATCATCGGGGAAGATATATTCATGTCTGCTTGAGCATGCATTCTGTTCTTGCGCCGGCTGCTGATGGAGCTGCCACGCAGGCACCGTATCTTGAAAGCCATCTGCTATGTGGCAGAAGTGTGCGCCCGCGGAGGCCTCATCTTCAAAGCGATCTGCGATTGGTACAGAGTGCATGCGCCAAGTGCCCGTAGCTTCGTATGCGTGAAGGTCAATTTGCCCGCTGCTGCTGGCACGCTTTATCACTCCAGTGTTTTCATCGAGTTTCCGCGGTCATCGAGCGAGATGTGTTCATGTTTACCTGTGTGCGCATGACACCGTGCTTGTTAATTTAGTTAGCAAGCGAATGTTTACAAGTTTAGACGGCCGATAAAACTACTATCCTTACTTTGTATAGCTGTCTACTAGTTTGCTATTGCACTCAATGCTTCGCCTTTCGGGCGAAACTGCGACTTTTTCAGATGCTCTGTGGTGGGCCTCTAGGTCTGCCGGCTACCGTGTTGTCTTCAAAGTCAAAGGACACTACGGTGTTGAAGGGCACAGAACAGATTTAATGAACCAGCGAGTGCCGCAATGGCCAGCACGATAGCTATCGTTACTGTAGTTTTCTCAGCAACAAGGGCACCAGCAGTCGCCTGCATCATCTCTGGCATCCGTGCTGCAGAAAGCGATCACACAGAAAGTCACCGAAGCTCTACCAGTTCTCTGGCAAGAACAGCCTTTCGCTGCGCTTCTGGCTCATGCCGAAGCAGTTGCGTGGTCTCGCTGCCCAGTGCACCCATCGTTTTAATGCGCTTGCTATTATAAGGACACTCCAGGCGCATTTCTTACGTCACCGTGAGGTTCCGTATAAGTCCAAGTGGGATAAAATCGTCGCTGCGTGCCGTATGCTGTATGTGCGAGTGAAAGCGTGAGGTCGCGGCTCAATCTCGCGTACGCAAGGGAGGAAAGCGGGGAAAAAGTGCGCCTTCTTCTGTCGTGCACATCGCTCCGGGGGGAAGGTAGGGAGGACATTTCAGAAGAAAATTACTAACTGTACAATTTTCCTTTGCGTCAGAATTTGAATGCCAGATGACAAAAGATGTCTGGGCATGTTCATGTTCCAATCAAAGATACTGGTGCACAGAAGAAGCTGTATTCTAAAGCCTCAGGTTAGACAATTTTGCTTGCTGGAACGAATTGTAAAACAGGCTATGCAGACTACACAGACCCTATTGGCTTGTGCCATCGTTTTTGCACACGTAGTAGCCAAGGTATGGTGGCTCAAATAATACCTGCCGGTGAGTCACTGCCACAGCAAAGCACCACGTCCCTCACATCACACGAACATGTCCCCGCGTGTTGTCAGAACGCAGGGTGAGAAGCCCCAACAAAACGCTAATTGCAATGAAACAGGGCTGGCTCGTTTATGCGCAATGACCACTCCATTAGTTCAGATGCAGAAACAATGTTCTGCTGTGTGTGCGGTGCTGCAGCTTAACGCCGGAGGCAGCCAGACATGGTGCTGCGAGAACCGGAGGCCGCAGCTAAGCAAAAACTTCGACAAAACCCTGTAATTCAAGAGTGCGAAGAGGACGCACACATCGTGCCCACCATGAGCATGCCGCAGTATGAGAACACGAAGTCAACGCAAGTTGACAACGCCGACAAGACCCTGTAGTTCTAGCCGATGCTCCTCGCAGCCATCGAATTTTCTCTGTTCATGTGTCTACACATGCCACACCACGCGTGTTCACTTAGTAAGCTTACGTTTACTTGCATTCATAGTGCCGCTACAGCTACGAGTCTTACACTTCGTGTAATATTCTAAAATGTTGCTATCGCATTCATTGCTTCACCCTTATGACGAAACGGATCTTTTTTTTTCACAATCTAGCCTTCATATTCCAGATTACGTTCCAGCAACATTTTCATTATGTCGGTGCTTAGCGAGTCCTGTACACATGAGCAGCCCCCATTTTCAACAGGCAGCAGGTATGCAAGCAAGTGCACCAATGAAAGATCAAGGCACCAGAGGGTGTTGTCCTGCATAAAGCTACAATATCCAAGCAGTTGAACAGCATACATCCCGACTGTGCTCATCAATAAGGCAGCTTGAAGACAGACGTGTATGAAGCAACAGTTGTATGTCAACATCTGTGCACTACTAAGTGATGCGAGTGGCGTGGTGCAATGCGATATCCCTGCGTGTAAAAACAAAAAAGAAGCAAAGGATTCATGACGAAAAAAGCGTGAAGAAATTCCCGTGGAAAGCAGCATCACAAGTACCAAGAAAGAAGCTTTTACCATAAATCGCGTCGCGTGGCACGAATGCGACATTCTTGAGGTATCGAAATCTATGGCGAACTCGCACCACTGTCACACAGGCACGTTGGATTGCAATCGAGTCTGATCCAGATAGGATGTTTCTACACGGGCACTTTTAACTATGATCGTGGACAAAAATTTCAACAAGGTTCGGTCGAGCAGCAGGGGTCAGCAGAGGTTTTGCAGTCCGAGTCGTCAACGCAGCCTCACCTCCGGGGGCTGCATTGCTTAGTTTCCCGAGAAGCGGCCCGCGTAGGACGGGGACGAGGGACGTCGAGGTGTAGGCGAGCGGGACTGACGGCGTTGCGGCGAGGGCGAGCGGCTAGTGGTGTTTCCCCGAGAGGGAAGGCCGGCATGGTATGGTTCAGAAAGGGGCGACAGAGACCGAGGGTCTCGGTTGAAGCGGCGATCAGCGTATGGTCGAGGCGAGGAGTACCAGCGGCTACTACGGCAGTGGCGGGAGATGTGACCGACCCGGGAGCAAGCAAAGCAAATCGGCCTGTCATCCGGTGTTCGCCACTCAGATGGGTTCCGATATCGACTCGGGAACAACTGGCGAGGTGCAGCAGAGGCAATGACAGCAGTGGTAGGGGTGGGACGTTGGCGGACGGCAGACTGGATGTCCATGTTGGCAATTTCTTGGCGGACAACAGCTTGTATGAGCGAGATGGTCATGTTGTCGTGCGTATGGGGACAGTGAGAACTTGGAGCCATAGCCTCAAGTTCGCGGCGGATGACCTGTGTCAAGCTTGGCGTGGCAGGCGGATGTGATGCCGGAGGGTCGTTGCAGGAGGAAGTGGCAGCCGTATTGGGAACTCGGTCGAAGCGTTGTACGATGCGTTTGCTCTTCGCTTGCTCAAAATTCCGGCATTCCTTTATGACGGATTCAACCGTTGAGCAGTTCCTGCGAAGCAGGAGGTTGAACGCATCGTCTGCGATGCCCTTCAAGATGTGTCCAACCCTATCGGCCTCTAGCATGTCCGCGTCCGCTTTACGGCAGAGAGCCAGAACGTCTTGAATATACGAGACGTATGATTCGATTGGTGTCTGGACACGAGACGCTAGCTCTTGCTTGGCCTCCATTTGACGTCCCACAGGCCTTCCGAAAAGATCGCGTAGCTTTTCCTTGCAGGAGTCCCAGCTTGTAATTTCGGTTTCATGCGTCTCGAACCATACCTTCGCGGTTCCTCCCAAGTAAAAGATAAGGTTGGCCAGCAAATGTGTTGCATTCCACTTGTTGTGCTTACCGACGCGCTCATACGACGTCAGCCAGTCTTCGACGTCGACCTTGCCAGTGCCAGTGAAGATTCCCGGGTGACGTAGCTGGGTTAGTACCACTTCCGCCGGTGTCTGAGCGGCGGAGGCAGCGTCAGCGTCGGAGGCAGCGTCAGTAGCCATAACAGCGGAACCGATGTGACGCCCGCTGCGAAGATCCAGGGCCGGCTTGTGGCGAGATTACCCCGCACCTCCACCAAAATGTTACGGGGAGAAAATATATGTATTTACAATATATACAGAGGGTTGTAGCTCTGTGGCCAGGGTGACACCATCTACTGAGCTCCGAGACACTTCAGCCTCTTCTTCCCCAACCAACGTCATTTTGTCCACAGCGGTACAAACTTGTACGTGACAATATTATAGACCTCATGGGCTTTGGCATTTCAGTACCGGTCATATTAATAGCGCACAGCTTTAATGGTAGAATATTTACGTTATATATTTGTATATTCCTCAATATTTTTCAGCCCACTGACGTTATGCTAAATGCAGATTTTATCTAGTGCATGATTTTCCCAGAAACGCTGTTGTTTATGAAGCTGCTCCCGAGTGGTTTTAGAGGCAGGATAGTTTTTTGGTGCCTCAGAGTGATTTCCATGCAGCTGCTTTATTACTTGTTGAATAAAAAAACACAGCTGCTTGAAAGACGATAACATTTTTTTAATGATCTCGAGGGAGAGACAATTTTACCGAATGTTTGGAGAAGTGACCTGGCCAAGGGGTTTGACTTGAAATGTCTGGATTATTACTCGCGCCAACGGATAACTAGATTAAGTTATGGAAATATTACGTTCTCTGGATGAAGTATCTAGGCTAGTCCCTCGATGGCACTTTAAGAGGCCTTCAGATAGCCGTGTCGAAACAATATTTAGCATTGTAAAGCCTAGGACGTAGTCATTTCGTGATTGACAGCTGGAAGGGAATAATTCGTACCATTTTCTAAATTACCGAGGTCATGAACCTGCAAATGTTTTTCAAAATATATGTCAGTGCATATAAACTCAGATCACCTGCGAAGGAAACCAGCAGTCGGCGAAGCCAAAGCGAGCATAGCGGAGTGTTTCTACCTTTTTTTTTGTAAGTTGTGGTGTTAAATTCTTCGGAATTGGTTGTGTAATCATTCATGAAAGAAATAATTGATTAGAAGGTTCGATCACAGTCCACATGACACCTGCAGTAATACAGGACGTACTACGTCCGCCGCTATGGAGGAAGGTGGCGCTCGTCAACACTCTGGAGAACACTAGACATAAATACCCAGAAAAGTTGAAGATTGGACAGCCGTCGCCGTAGCTCAGCTGGTAGTGCACCGGACGCGAAATTCGGAGGTCGGATCCCACCGGCGGCGCATGGTTGTTTTTTCTTCTACTTTCTAATCAATTATTTCTTTCATAAATGATTCGACAATCAATTTCGAAGTATTTAACACCACAACTTAAAAAAAAAAATAGAAACACTCCCCTATGCGTGCCTTCGTTTCGCCAAGAGACGGTTTCTTTCATGTGTATGTCATAATGAGAACCTAAGATCCCTCCCCTCGTTTGCAGATCAGCTGTAGCAAGTCAAGGCTCGCATGAAAAGGCATTTCTCTGACTCCATCCTTACATGACGCTAGATATCATAAGAGCACTAGCTTGGCTCGCAACGGAGAGAGGCGGCCTGCTAATGGTGCCGACGAAAGATGAAAACACAAGCAAAGCGTCATTCCGAGGCGCACTTCCCTGGCGACGGCCCGAGGGGCCAATCATCACTCAGAAAAGCGCCGATTCGAGAGGCGGGAGAGGAGGGCGTGCGAGGGTCTTCGGCGCGGCGGCAGAGTTCTAAGAATGTCGGTAGTTTCAAATTATCAAAGAACTTTAGGTGCCGCAGCACAGCGTCGCCCCCCCCCCCCTCCCTTCTTTCCTTCCCATATCCCCACAGCCTTTCGCACCACGGAAGACGCGTTTGCTCTCCGTCGTACGTTCGCTCTCCATGATAGCGCACGTCCCCCGCGCGCTTTTACTCGCCCATATGGGGTGCGGCGACGATTTTATTGCCTTTGGACTTTATACGGAACCTCACGGCGACTACGATGGCGACGGCAGAAATCCGCTTGAAGTGTCCATATAGAGTGGAATCTCAATGATACGAATCTCACGGGGTCACGAAAAACATTCGTATTAGCAGAAATTCATATCATTGAAACACAATTAAAACTAGCTAAATTGAAAAGTCAGAAGTGAACCTAGCTGGTTCCTTGCGGGAAAACCCTAATGAAAAGTTTTTGAAAGAATTGTCTAACCACATTTTGTAATTATGTTTCAAATTCACTGTATGTTGTTTTGAGCTAGTAGTGTCTGGTGTATCCACTCTTGCTATGTCTCGTGTATCGAGACAGCAGTATCTGTAAATAAATAAATAAAGACGTCGAGCATGAGTCCAAGGGCGATAAAACCGTCGCCGTGCGCCGTATGTGCGAGTGAAAGCGCGGGAGACACGCGCCTTCACGGAGAGCGAACGCAGAGCAGAGAGCAAGCGCGACTTCTGTTGCGCGAAAGGCTGTGGGGGTATAGGAGTGAGGGAGGGGGGGGGGGCGACGCTGTGCGGCACCAAATGCGTATCTTGTACTCTGCTTTGCGCCTGTGCTGGCTGTCGGTGTTGTCGCGCGCACCGTATCTTGAAAGCGATCTCCACACGTATGCGCTGTGCTTACGCTGCTTAGTTTCCGTTGAAGCGATAGACCGCATGAACTTTCGCTCGCTGTGGCGGCCGCGCTTCCCCACATCTGCGTGAGGAAAAGCACGAAAGGAAAAGCATAAAAGCAACAAAAGTGCCACCGCTTCTAACTTCGCGCCCAGTGCCGGCCTCCGCGTTGCTCGGCGCCGTGTCCGAGCCTCCGCACCAAAAGAGAAAGGAAGAAAGCACATGACTGCGCGCTGTTTTCTTTCGCGGCCGTTGGTGGTGCGGCGTTTATTCGTATGAATCGACGCGGGTCGAAAATCGATTCGTAACAATCGTTCTCTGACACGTTACAAAGTAACGGGGCTCGGCCGGGACCTGAGAAAAATTTGTATCATCCGGAAATTCGTATTAGCCGTGATCGTATCATCGAGATTCCACTGTAATTGCTATCGCAATAAAACATGATAAACACACACCGGTAGCAAGGAGCAGAAGCTTTGTCTGCCTCTCATTTCAACTCGTCTCCGAAACTTGTGGTTACGACACCTCGAACACTAAAACTAAATCTGCGGGAGGCAGTACACAATGCCATGCCATCTCAGCTCACCCAGTCTTCTTTGCACATGCTGCAGATTACTTCTAAAAAAGGGTGTGCAGACTGAGTAAGTCAAGTGCAGTCACAGCCACACTAGTGACATGTATACATGTTTATCTTTCACTGGTGGCCGCTTTCCACCGGCTAACAAATGTTAAACGTTATCGCGACGCGGACTTCCCGCGCGTGCGCCGATCCACGCTTCGTGAGATGTCTCGCGTGGTTCGGAGCGGGGCACCGGTATGGATGAACACGGATCGTTCGAACGCGCCACCGTTCGCGTGACCGTACACGTGAACGACTAGGCAATGGTGTCATAGCATGGGGCGAACGTATTCGCTCGCTATCGGGTCGCGGTGAGTTGGACTTCCTTGATTTGTCGCGCGCCCGTGTGAATGTTCTATTGGTTGTAATTCAGCTAGTGTGCATTGGTGTATGAAAGGCGCAATAAATGCCCTTGTGATTGTTTGCACTACTGTGTTGTCGTTCCTTTGTCCCAAGAGCATGTGTGAGACCCCACAGCTTTTGGAATACATAGTGGTGAGTTTTATTCAGGAATTCGTTATTAAAAACAATATTTTGTCTCCTCATCAGCACGGCTTTCGAAAGGGTCTATCTACAACCACACAGCTTATTTCGACGGTACACGAGATATCGAGCGTACTTGACCAGTCCAGTCAAATTGACATTCTGTTTTTAGACTTATCGAAAGCCTTCGATAGAGTGCCTCATGGAAAATTATTGTATAAGAGTGTATAGGGTTACCTTTGTACATTATTCAGTGGATTGCCTCGTACCTAGCCGATAGAAAGCAGTTTGTGGAAATTGATCATTGTCCGTCTAGAGCGCTGCCTGTTACCTCGGGCGTTCCACAAGGGAGTGTTTTAGGTCCGCTATTGTTTCTCCTTTATGTTAATGATTTGGTGGATGTAGTGCCTTATGATGTATCCATAAGAATGTTTGCTGATGATTGTGCTGTTTTTAAGAAAATATCATCCACAAATGATAATTTCTTATTGCAAAAAGCTCTTTTGGCAATCGATGATTGCTGTATGCGTTGGGGTATGGCATTGAATTCGGAAAAAACTGTACTTTTACGTGTCACAAAGAAAAAATGTCCTAGTTCTTTTTCTTATGAACTCCATAACCAGCCTGTATCAGAAGTTTCCAAATATAAGTACTTAGGCGTGACTCTAACTAATAAGCTTGCTTGGTCAGAGCATATATTGGACATTGTTTCATCAGCCCTGCGGAAGCTATGGTTCCTTAAAAGAAAACTTAAACATGCTCCAGTCAGTACCAAAATGTTAGCTTACAATACATGTATTCGGTCAAAACTAGAGTATGCTGCCGAAGTTTGGGATCCTCATTTTAAGAAAGATGTTATGCAACTCGAAAGAGTCCAAAGCAAGGCAATCAGATTTATTTTGGGGAGATATAGAAGGCAAGATTCGCCATCCTTATTGATGCAGAAGTACCATGTACCGACTCTCGAGGCTCGCCGGAAAATTAGTCGTCTTGGTTTTCTTCAAAACTGTCGTGCAGGGAAAACTAAGTTAATACTTCCAAATTGTATAAAACCTTTAACTACAAGGACAACTAGACATAGCCATGAATACTCTTTATCGCCAATTTTCGCTAGAATCGATGCACACAAGTACTCTTTTTTCCCACGAACGGTGTCTGAATGGAATTCTTTGCCCCGAAAGGTTTTTGAATCTGCCGATTTTATCAATGAACTCGAGTCTCACATTGTAAGCTTCGATGGTTGAACATTGTTACGGTCTTTGTGTTCTCTTGATTTTTGTTGTTGTTTATCTTCGTTACATTGTATTTATCCTTTGTAACCCCTCCTGCTAGGGCCAAATTACTGGCCTGCAGTATTGTGTAAATAAATAAATAAAATACTAACATTATACTGTACTACTGTTTAGTGTGTAGTTATGCCGCGTTCCCACAAGATACATATGAATGAGGTTTCACTGAACATATTCGGCATGGTGTTTCCAAGATGCATACTTGTGAAAAATAACACCCAGTGTCTTTGCCCACGGGTTAAATTTTAACTTTGCTTAGATTCAGCAAGTGAAACATTTTGCCAGAGAAAGGAAGAGCGTTTGTTTTAGAGCAATTTATGCACACTAAATTTTCCACTGTCCAAGCATGTGATTTATTTAATGTGTCTTTGCCGATGCAATCTTGCTATCGGCATTTGTCCCTGAAAAAAAAAAAGTTCTTGTCCTTAGCATAAATTGCATATCATACTGACCTGTACACTCTTACAATGTGAATTATAATGGTAAATAAACAAAAGTTGACTGAGTATACTGCCCCGAGGAACACCGCACCAAGTTCTTTCTAGCACAGATAATTGCATTTTTATAAACATGCATTGGTAACAATCAAATAACTCTCTAATATCTCCAATACAGCACCCCAAATTCCATAGCAATCTAACTTTTGCAATACTGGCAGAGAGTTTATGGTATCGAAAGCCTTGAAAAAATACATGTACAGTTGCTGACTGATAATTCAGACTCAATGGGGACAGCCAAAAGGCACGAATAATCGGGAGTTCGAAATATCGGATTCAGCAGAAAATGCATGAATTTATTTAACAAGTGGACAAAAAAGGTATGCTGCATTCTAGGATTGTCACTTTTGTGTATACGTTCAATTTCGCGTGACTAGTGAAAGACTCATCCGTGTCTACGAGCGATGGCACTCCTTAGCACAATGCCAAACACACTATATTTCGCATGACTAGCATAAGATGCATAGGCGTCTATGAGCAATGGTGTTCTTGGAATAGTGCCAAGCATGCTATCTGATCAAAGTACAGAAACGCGTATTGTTGATGGCATCCGGTGATGGTCACGTGAAATATTGTGAAAGCGAAATTATCTTAGAAAGTGATTGTCCGAGAATAACGCCAAAGTTTGTCAACATGTTCCTACGCGCACATACGCTTGCCATTGGTTTAGACAGTCTGCGGCTGCGATTTTCTAGTCAGGCATGCCTTTTATGCTATTCATTTTCACTTTTTGTTTGTGCTTCGTCAGTAGTCAACGATGCTCCGTCTGCATTGTCCACGGGTGAGCCGGCCATGAACGGTGGAGTAAGAGTAGAATGGAACTCGCACCACAAATCGCGTAAATCACAAATTCTACCTTCAAGACACTAAGGCTCGGGTTGTCCTGTGGTTTGGGCGCGGTCAGCGGCTATTAAATTGATTAGGCTTCACTAGTTTCGGTTTTGAGTTGCCAGCGTCGTATCAAAACGATAATATTGCTATTTTTGCTCGACTCGGTAGCCAAATTAGCACATGGCTGTTGCGAGTGTGAGTCATAGTCTGAATTGGTGCACTGTAAGGTGAGGGAAATTTCGGTCACCCTAAGTTTATGGGGCCAGTGGCGGTGCCACAGAACTGTCCGATTAATCAAGCATGTCTGAATTATCAGTGCGCAAATTATTCGTCGGCGACTGCAACGACTAATGTAGTTTTTTTTTGTCTTGATATAGGTTAGGAGTCATTTTTTTTTAATAAAGTTAAGCGCTTTGTGTTGATAGACGGGGTCTAAATCTATACTGCGGCAATGTAATAAGAGAGTCTTCATTCAAAAATTTAGATAGTCTAATTAATATAATTTTTTTGAAGTCCTTTTGAATATATTGGGAATATTCAAGGTTATTTTTCTTCCTCTTGATATATTACGATAACTTCAGCAGTTTTCATAAGCCGACGCAAGGTGGGGTCCCTGAAACGGTTGCAGACACAGTGAAACAATAAGGGAACTACGGACGATTACCCCCTTCCCTAGCTAAGCTACTGGCTCTGCATCAAGATGTGACATTGTGTCGTCTACTTTCGGTTGTCTTGCAGGGTTCGTACAGGTTTCCAAGAAAAAAATTCAAGGTCTTTTAAAGACCTTTCCAAAAATTTTAATATTTAATACGGTAATTCATACATGTTACATTTTATTGGACAGAACAAAGGAAAGTGACTTCACTTAGTGCACGTACAGTTTCATTCGACTAGATGAAATTCTGAAGCTCAGGGCAGGTCTTTCAGTTTCTTTTATATTTGCGTCTTAATACTGCTGAGTTCTTCTGCCTTCGCTTTTGCTGTCTTTCTCAAGCTGTTTGATTTCACCACATGCGTGATGTCACCAGTTCTCTCAGCCTTTTCTGCATATCCATCTGCAGAGGCCATTACATCGGCAACAACTGCCTCAAGCTTCTTTTTCTTTGTCTGCAACCCTTCAACTTCTTCCGTGATCGTGCACCTTTTTGTCGCCTTTGAGTTTTCTTGGTATCGTTTCTTTTCCGATTCCAAGTGTGCACCGTAATGCTGCCTCACTGCAGACACAGCTATTCCGAGTTCTTTTGTTATAGGAACATTCAAAATTCCACCTGCCCTGTCCACTGCATCAAATATGTATGACAAATGTATGACGGGTTTGTCTACGGAGATCTGGCAGTTGACACTGAACCCCCGTTCGACAGTTGCTTGCCCATGGCTCAAAACAAGCAACAGCCTGACTGCTTTCCACAGCTCTTTGTAGGAGGGATTGAAGCTCAGGAGGTCATGAAAAAACTCATCCAGCCTGCTCTCAAACAGGCGAAGCTCGTGCTTTACCTCTTGCAGTAGATCAGTGTATTCTGCGCTTACACATTCCCGTTGGCTGTCACTGAGTCTTCCTGCCACAGTCAAGACATCCAACACCTTCCTTAGGCCCACAAGGCACTCATCCGGCTTCGAACACATGAGCCGGGGGTCTAGAGAGGCCAGGTTTCTAACCATTGATGATTTACGGGGACTTCGTTCCAACATTTTCTTGGTCACAGCTGCCAAAAATAGTTTAGACTCCATTCTGAATTGAAATGTATCCTTCGCACTTGCCCTTGAATCTTTCAGTGCTTGTTCACATTTGGGGCCGATATCCACTTTTTCAAGCGGAGTGTGGTTATCAGGGTTGTCAACGTCTATCCTGAACAAACCACCAATCCCTGCCAATGAAGACAACACTGAAGCCTTCATGAATTTCACAAGGAGCTTCTGCACAACACTCTTGTCGGGAACCGAGGGGTCGCAGCGGAGCGCCAGAACAAGAGGACCAGCTCAGCAGGCTTTCAGAACGGACTAGCGCATGCCGTGCTTGCGCCGCTGGCACGCGCTGCCCAACTTTATTTTTCTCGTCAGTCGCAGCCGGCCCCTAGGCGCTGGCCGAGAGCACCGACCTTAGCGGGGTCCCCGCTTAGCAGCGTCGGTGGGCGCTACAGAGCCCCCCGCCCAGACGAAACAGCGAAATGTACTCGTCCACGAGGCAGAGATGAGGCTGTCTTGGTGTCAAGCAGATCGACAGGTGCGCCGGCGACATCCGCGGGGAGCTCCTTGGGAGGCGTTTCGACTTCTTCGCGACCATTCAATAGGATGGTGGCGGACTTCTGCGTCTTGTGGAGGACACGGTACATTAGTCGTAGGAGGGTGTAAGAGGCGCGCGCCTTTATAGCATCTCGTCGGAGGAACACCTGGGACGAGGACTCAAGGTCCGGGTGCACAAAGTGCTGCGGTCCGATGATCGAGGCGGTACGGGGCGCAGTTGCTGAATGCAGTCCTGTAGGCGTTGGAGGCACTGTAGCGGCTGGGGCAAGGGGGCAGACGGAATGAACAAGTCTCCAGGAAGCCACAGGGGTGCGCCGCAGACGAGTTCGGCAGCTGAACAGCCAAGGTCGCGACGAAGGACGGCATGTAGGCCGAGAAGAACCATAGGAAGGTGGTCGACCCAGTGCTCTCAATCCAGGCGCGCAGTGAGTGCAGCCTTGAGCTGGTGATGGAGCCGCTCAACCATGCCATTGGCACAGGGATGATATGCAGTGGTACGGCAGTGCTTAGTGCCAAGCAGGTGGCTGAGCGAAGTGAACAGTGTGCAGTCAAATTGCCGGCCGCGATCAGTTGTCACAATGCTGGGGCAGCCGAAGCAGGCAACCCATGCTGAAACGAAGGCTTTGGCGACCGTTTCCGCAGTGATGTCCGGAATGGGCACGGCTTCGGGCCAACGGGTGAAGCGGTCAATCATTGTGAGAATGTAGCGACAGTCGTGAGCGTGAGGAAGTGGTCCAACCAAATCAAGATGCACATGGTCAAAACTGCAGCCAGGGGGCAAGAACGACTGCATGGGAGTCTTCGTGTGGCGGGTAACTTTGGCGGTCTGGCATGCGAGGCACGATTTGCGAAAATTGGTGTTAATGCTTGGCCAGACATACCACCGTGTAACGAGGTGCTGCGTGGCTCGGATGCTGGGATGGCAAATATCATGAAGTGATTGGAACACCGCACGACGGAAGGCAGCTGGAATGACGGGGCGAGGTGTAGCCGCTGACACGTCGCACCAGAGGGAGCCAGGCACAAACGGGTGAGGAACGAGTTGTAGATGGCGGGAACGGGGATGGTCACGCAGCGCTTGCAGCTCGGGGTCTTCCATCTGCGCACGAGCTAGACCTTCCCAATCCACAGTCGATGTAGAAGTGCCGAGGGAGGTGATGCGTGAAAGTGCGTCAGCTG
Source organism: Dermacentor silvarum (assembly GCF_013339745.2). Classification (NCBI taxonomy): domain Eukaryota; kingdom Metazoa; phylum Arthropoda; class Arachnida; order Ixodida; family Ixodidae; genus Dermacentor; species Dermacentor silvarum. The sequence goes on along the minus strand of NC_051161.1, from coordinate 171,846,191 downwards.
CCTCGTCGGTGCCTTTGATGTGCCGGATATCCGTTGTGAACTCTGATATATAGGCCAGTTGACGAACTTCACGTGCGATGTACTTTGAAGAGTTTGTACAGAAGACATACAGCAGAGGCTTATGATCTGTTAGAATATAAAATGGCTGGCCCTCCAAAAAGTGCCGAAAGTGCTGGATGGTGGAGTAGATGGCGAGTAGCTCACGGCCAAAAACACTGTAGCGAGTCTTGGCAGGTTGGAGCTTCCGAGAGAAGAAACCCAGTGGGTGCACTCGGAGTTGACTTTCTGCTGGAGAACAGCGCCGATAGCCACACTGGAAGCATCCACCATGATGCAGGTTGGCACGTTAGTTCTCGAGTGTATGAGAAGTACTGCATCGGCGATGGCTTGCTTAGCAGCCCTGAAAGCAGCGTCAGCTTCGAGAGACCAGGAAATCGTAGATGAGGAGCCCTTGGTCGTGCGAAGAAGGTCAGTCAGTGGGTGTAGAAGCTCAGCGCAGTGCGGAATAAAACGCCGGGAGAAATTCTTTAGGCCGAGGAACTCACGCAGCTGGCGTAGGGTAGTGGGTGCTAGGAAATCTTTCACGGCCTGGACGTGAGAGGGCAACGGACGAATTCCCAGCTCCGAGATGTGGTGGCCCAGAAACTCGAGCTCGGAACATCTAAATACACATTTCTGGGGGTTGACAACCAGGACAAATTGTTGAAGGCGTTCAAAGAGTTCCCGGAGGTGACACTCATGATCTTGTGGATTGGGACTCGCAACGAGGATGTCGTCGATGTAGGAAAATACAGCCGGGAGGCCACGCGTTACCTCGGCAATGAATCGTTCGAACGTTTGAGCTGCGTTGCGTAACCCAAAGGGCATGCGCACATACTCAAACAGGCCGAAGGGTGTAGTAATGGCTGTCTTTGAGATATCGGCAGGCTCAACGGGAATTAGGTGATAGGCCTTGACAAGGTCCACCTTACTAAAGATTTTGCATCCTTCCAAATGGCCTGTGAAATCTTGGATGTGTGGAAGGGGGTAGCTATCGTGGACCGTGTGAGCGCCCGGTAGTCACCGCACGGACGCCAGTCACCCGGTTCTTTCTTGGGCGCCAGATGAAGCGGGGAGACCCAACTGCTGGACGAAGGGCGAATAATACCTAGCTGGAGCATGTGCTCGAATTCCCGTTTAGCAATGTCCAGACACTCACCGAAGAGGTGGCGCGGACAGGCTGCGACGGGTGGACCTAGCGTGACAATGTGGTGGGTGACGCTGTGCTTGGGTGGCTGATTTAAATTGCAGAGCCTCGTCACCTCAGGGAAGTCTTCGAGGATACGAGCATACGGGCATGATGGGATCAGAGTGCAGATGCCGGTGGGAGCGACAGCCGACAGAACGCCAGGGATCGAGAGGAGCTTCTTGTCAATCAGGTGATGGCGGCGCATGCTGACGTCAAGGTCGAAATGAGTCAGGAAGTCGGAACCGAGGACAGGCCGATGGACATCGGCCACGATGAAGACCCACCGGAACGTGCGCCGCAGGCCAAGGTCGAGAGTGAGGGACCGCAGATCATACGTGGCGACGGAGGTAGAGTTTGCCGGGCGGAGTGTTTTGTCCAGGTGACTTAGAAGCGCGGTCACGCTTGGAGGACGGCAGTACACTGACCTCGGCACCCATGTCTACAAGGAATCGCAGGCCAGAAATGCGATCCATGACTATGAAAAGGCGGCCGGGTTGTAAGGCGAGGTCACATGCCGCCGTCAGTGATCTCGCGGTGCGTTTCCTGACCATTCGCATGGGTACTTGCACTGACGGGCGCAGTGCTGCAAAGTGCGATGGTACCAGCAGATAGTACCAGCGTCGACGACTGCGCGAGCGGCGATTGGTCGGGGAAGAGGGACGGCAGCTGGGACATGAGGTGGAGCCGCGCTGGTCATGGGAGGACGTCCGAAAGGCGTCAGTGGAAACGGCGAGCTGGTCGATCTGGGACTCTAAGCAGGCCATCATTGAGGACTGTGGCGTTGAAGAGAGGGCGGCAACTGAAGGAGAAGTCGCGCCGTGGACTCGATCAGCAAGCTGGGCGAGGCGGTCAAGGGTCAAGTCCTCTATAGCGGCCAAGACAAGACGGGTGGACTGTGATAAGCGCTGCAGGAAGAGCTCCCTCAACAGCGCACTGTTCGAGTCGACGTTGCTTGTGCCCAGGAGCTGTTGCATGCTGTTGAGCAGCTGGGAAGGGCGGCGATCTCCAAAGTCCTCGGAGGTGAGCAACTGCTGGAGGCACGCGCTCTCAGACGCCGTGGTGCATTCTAAAATACTCTGCTTCAGTTGCTGGTACGGGGCATCACTCACAGGTGCAGCAATAACGTCCGCCACTTCTTGAGCCACCTCAGGAGACAGGTTGCAAAGTAAGTGGCGAAACCGCGAAGTCTCTGAGGTGATGTGGTGCAGATCGAAGATGGCTTCGACCTGGGCGAACCAAACCTGCGGGTTCTAGCACCAGAACATGGGCAGGCAGAGCTGTAGAGCTGCGACGTCCCGTGGGCACGAGGTAGCGTCAGGCGGAAGGTTACCTGAGGGCGGGAGGTTGCTGGGGTCGGTCATCTCTTAGGCCGGAGTCACCACTGTCGGGAACTGAGGAGTTGCAGCGGAGCGCCAAAACAAGAGGACCAGCTCAGCAGGCTTTCAGAACTAACTAGCGCGTGCCATGCTTGCGCCGCTGCATGCGCCGCCCAACTTTATTTTTTTCATCAGTCGCAGCCGGCCCCAAGGCGCCGGCAGAGAGCGCTGACCTTAGCGTCCCCGCTTAGCAGCGTCAGTGAGCGCTACCCTCTCAAGGTCTCTAGCAAGAAAGAAGAACATTGGCTTGTCGGACTGGTAGTCTTTCAAGAATGGCTGAAGAATGGAAGCAACACTGAGAGCAATGTTCAGTTTTACCAGCGTCAAGGAATCGCGACAAAAGCTGTACACATTTTCAAATGATGCACACTTTGGTAAGCTCACCTGCTTACTCCTTGCAGATTCCACATATTTCTTTATCTCATTCCAAAGAAGCAAAGCTCTTTCAATGACAATTGTGTTTTCCACCCATCAATGAGACAGAAACTGTAGTGGAAATTTTTCCTGGTTAGTCACAGTTGAAAAATCTTCCCTTCGTGCTGGTGAGTCTCGAAAGAGGGCACTCAGGCTTGACAGCAGAACGTCAATGCCCCACTTGCTGGCTCCTACGCCTGCCCTGTAGGCATTGTGGATGGTATGAAGGCCACACGTCCCCAAGTCAACTGCAACAACTTTTTTCTCCGCAGAAAAACGATTTAGCCACGTCGCTGTCGGGAAACATCCGCTTGAACAAGTCACCGGTTTGTGCGGATGATCTGTACGAGTAGTGGGAGGTAATCACTTTCATTGCCCACAGAATTTCTGCATCGGTAACCACCTCGTGTGACTTGCAGGCGCTGTTTAGATGACTCGCCTGCGATGGAGCCAACCCGTGGCGATGGAGCCAACCCGTGGCGATGGAGCCAACCCAGTGGACCGCTCGCTTGTGCTTGGTGCCAGGTAGTTCAGTATAGAGTTTCCAGCTGCCATTTGCACAATTCCACAGTGCTTTTTGCATGGCTTCTGAGAGAAGATTCACCCATAGAAGCGATGTCGAAGGTCTTTCTGCAGGATGTGCATTTTGCGCGGAGGGAGTCTGACGTATCCGGCGCAACCCGAAGTTTGTAATCGTCGTTGTTGAGCCAAGTGCTTTGGAATTTACATTTCCCAGGCATTATTCTGAACCATGCGCACCACAACCGAAATGGGAAAAAAAGCAAACAAAGCGTCGACGGCACCGGAGCGCACACGCAGATACACAAAGCACAATGTGGCTGTACCTGTTTTTAGTGGGTTGCCAATAAATCCAGCCCAAGGCGAACACCCAAAAAAGTGAAATACTATCAAATTCCACTGTTAAGATTCATGTAACTGCTTTTTCGTCACAAATAAACATGATGGCACAATTTGTATTCTTCCCGAGGAGGTCGAGACGCTCTAGCCTCATTGTGGAGAGCAACTTATGGCTTTTGGCCAACCCCGAAGTCGAAGCAGCAAGCCAGAGGGAAAAAAAAGAAGTGCACACGGACGCACGCTCGCTTCTTCCTCGAGCAGGAAGTTTGACTTCGCGGTCCCAGCCTTGTGGAAAGCAATTAAGTTTGCCGGGACCACCCTCAACCGCCATATAATGTGAGTCGCACTGTCGGACCCAGTGAAAACCCCAAGAATTCAAGAGTTTTCAAGGACGGAAAAGAAATTCCAGGACTTTCAAGGCCTTGAAAACGGAACTTTCAATTTCAAGGGTTTTCAAGGATTTCAAGGACCTGTGCGCACCCTGTCTTGGAGTCAGCGTGCGAAGCCTCTCCAATCTATCTACTAGCGAGGGGTTCTCGAGCATGTTGGTCAGCGCACGTCTCTTCACTACCACGCACTACCAGTGAGTTCGTCACCAACAAATCATCCGTCCATAGATGTGCAGCCCGTGCTCTTCACCCTCGAAAGCTTTGCACTGAGTCAAAGCGAAATTAATGTTTGCCACAACCACTACGAACGAAACCACTGCTGCTATCGACGCGATCATAGATGGCGACTACACAGTTTTGAAGGCAAGTGGCTGACGCGCACACCAAGTCAAGACAAAACTACTGTTTGCCATAAACACTGAGGATGAAACTGTGGTGCATGTACATCATGTACGATTTACGCTGATGACTATGGTGATGCGGACTCCGCTACTTTGTTTTGGTTGGACGCTAGCACCAGTTTTTGCTCTCTTGTGTTGCACATTTGCAGCGTTAAGCGCTCACCGAGCTATCGTACTAGAACCAAGTGTGTTGCGCTGCTCCGTGCATTTTCTTCTTTAAATACTCAGACGTATAATTCAGCGTGCACGCTAGCAGCATTCATCTACAAACGGGAGAAATGCTTAACAAAACACTATTATGCATTATTTTTTCTCTTAACCCTTTGCGGTCCGTTGTCGGGCAGAGCCTGACAAATAAATATCCTGTGAGTTTTTATTCCACAGTTTGTGGTTTCCTTCGCGGCGCCACAAACTGGCAAAATAGTTGCAGACCAGAACAGCCGGAAAGTGGGTAAAAGTTTCGGACCACAAAGGGTTAAGAAAGTCATCCAGCACTGCTCTTTATGACGAGGACACAGAAACACATGACAGGACGGGCACTGATCTCTCATGTTTTTCTTTGTCCTCGTCATAAAAAGTAGCACTGGATTACTTTCTTAAGGGGAAATGTGTATAGGGGTAAGTAACAGCCTCCAAGATTCAAGTGCAAAAGCTTAGGCACGCTGTCTGTTTTCGGAGGCTGGGTGGTTACAAGCTGCTGGCATTTACTGCACAGTTTGCGCATTTCTGTTATGCACTGTGACGTGCTTTTTGAAACTTGGGCATGGGTAAATGGAGATTCCTTGGATAGATTGCACCTCGTGTTCACCATCTCAGCGACTTGGCAAGCGTGGAACCAGGGAAAATTTTATCAGTGGCTTGCGGAACCCCAAGGAGGCACCTGCAGAAACCCTGGGTTCCACAGAACCTGCTTTGAGAACCCATGTGCACGATGGCCGTCGATCCCCCGCGACAGCGATGTTGCAGCACTGAGCGTGTTCAAGGAAGCAAGAAAGCAGATGTAAGATCACCAGTACAAAGTACTTACTTTACAATTGGTACACACACGAAAAACAAACAAATTAACCAAAAATGTTGCAGTCTCGCCCGAAAGGCGAAGCATCGATTACGATAGCTGTACGAAGCAAGGATAGTAGTTTAATGAGCCGTATAAAGTTGTAAACATTCGCTTACTAACTAAATGGACAAGCACAGTGTCATGCGCGCACAGATAAACATAAACACATTTCGCTTGATGACCGCCGAAACTCACTGTGAAAACGCCTGAGTGAGAAAGCGCGCCAGCAGCAGTGGGCAAATTGACCTTCGCGCTGTCTCTCATCTTGCTTCAACATGAACTAAACGTTGAAAGAACAGCGCATACGAAGCTACTGGCACTCCGCGCATGCCCCCATCGCAGATCGCTTTGCAGATGAGGCCCGCACGGGCGTGCACTTGGCCCACATCGCAGATCGATTTCAAGATATGGCAGCCCCGCTGTAAGGAGCAACCGACGTAGCAGAACACCTCTCCCTCCATTCTCCCTCTCCGTCACCCATGCCTCGCGCTTCCGGCCTGACTTCCTCCCTCGCGTGTGCTACATTGAGCCGCGATTGAAGGCTCACCCTCGAACGGTTTCACTCGCACACACAGCGTACGGCACGCAGCGACGATTTTATCGTCATTAGACTTTATACGGAACCTCACAGTGACAACGACGGCAGGAATGTGCTCGAGTATAATTGCTATTGCAATAAAAACTGCATTAACCGGAGTCGAATTAACGGAATTAACACAAGATGTTACTGCTTCACCTCAAGATAACGACCAGGAGCGTAGACGTTATGCTGTGATCCCCCCTTACCAGCATAAGGTGTCACACAATCTCAAGAACGTTGCGCAACGTTAGGTGTGAACATTGTGTTCTCCGCCTCTCAGAAAATGGCACATTTGTGTGCACGTGTAATTTTTCTTGCCATATTTTTCTTGCCGTAGGAGGCTTGCGTTTCCGTATTCCGAAGGCGTGCTTTGTCCAAAATTTCTTGTCCAATGAGCAACGATACATCACTAACCTGGGAGCTCTCAGTAATCCGAATTCTGCGTGTCAAGTGAAGACGCCGGCGTGGTTTACGAAGCAGACAACTGCAGTTGCCATCTTGCCCCTGCCACAGCAGCAACCAATGGAGAGACGCCTTCCAGCACGGCAGCCAATCGGAGGCCCGCTTTCATCGAAGGGCCCGTGTGACTACCTATCGCAGACCCGCGATTCTTTTGTGTTTGTGCGTTTGTTACAAAATGGCGACGACGGACGAATTGAGAAGTAGAACGGCGAAACTTTGAGCTTTCGAACGATACCAAGATGGCAGCGCTCAGTGGGGGGAAATACGAGATATGTCTCCATGAACTGTGGTGATTTTGCGCGATTGAAAGCTGTTTTCTCGCCCTTCCCACTGAGGAATTAAATTTTTTGTGGCCACTTTTAGTGTGTTTTCAGCCAAGTCATTTTGATACAGCGTAGATTAGGTGTTGCAGATACCAAAATGCGTGGTTTTCAAAAATCGATTTTTCTCGCGATTTTCGCGATCTGATCCCATAATTTCGCTAGTTTTAATTGTTTCGATGATACGAATTTCGGCTAATACGAATATTTTTCGTGACCCCGTGAGATTCGTATCATCGAGATTCTATTGTATATATGTCATCTTTCACCCATTAAAAGTTAGTTGTGAGTCTGTGCATGTGTTGTCTTTTTTGTCCTCCTTTGTCCCTGTTTCTAGCGTAGTTAAAATCTTCCCAATAGGAATCCATGTTATGCGAAGCATTCTGCGGGTACCTGGCTATCCAGCATAGTTTTTGGCTCTGCAATCTGATACTTGGTGGACTAACGTGTCTGTGTAAAATGAGTAGTTGTGGGTGGGCTGTGAGCATGCATATGTGTGATGACTACAGCACGACAACGACCCCGTCGAAGACGATTGTATGACAGCAACGGCATAAATTCTATGCTGTCCGTTTTGCACAAGCTTACAACGTGGTGATTGTTGAGTTCTACACAGGTAGTGGACGAGCGTAAGCGAGAGAAACACGAACTGTGAGGTCCTCAGCGATGAAATGTTATACTATTGTACGTACCATGGCTATGTCACGTGGTGTATGTTAAAACGACGGTGGCACTTGTACTCCGGCGAAGAAATGTTAAAAACATGATTAACTCAAGCGATCATGAAGTCAGTACACCGCTTTTCATAGTGCAGTCTCACATCAAAGCGCAAGCTGTCACAAGGAAAGAAGATGAAGTGGCAAGAGGCACTGAGTGTTTCAGAGCTGGCTGGCTTTAAAACAAGAGAAGCATGTGTGCGATTGTGGTTATGGAGCTTCTGGGCTCGACGGACATCGCGGCGACACTTCACAGCGAGGCAAGACCGAGGAATGCTTCGCATGAAAATAAAGTAAAAGACAAAAAATGAACAGCCACTGGAAAAAGTCAGCAAGAGTTGACCGCCTATCTGCCATTTCTTACTGTACGTGTAAATGTAGTGTCATGGTCGTTATTTTCTGGCTTCCGTATGCCAGAAACCATCCCTAGAATTGACAGTCCAGGTGCTAGACTCTGGAGTGTTAAAGCACCAACAAAGGTGGCCAACCAACATGATTTGAGTGAATTAGCAGAAAGACCAGTTTGCCGTGCCATTGCTGAAGCTGACAAAACTTCTAGAAAGGAAAAAGTGCACAATTGAGGAAGACCTGAAATATGTGCTCGTGGTAATATGTAAGAATTATGCCTGCACCGAAAAACAAAAGTGGGATATCTTTACATATGTACACATCTTAGTTGGCGATTTTCCCTTATATTAGAAACTGAGGTCATACTGCATGTTGACACAAGGTCACTTTCTGAAATAAAATTTAACGCAGATTGCTATTGTGGACTCAGAATTTTCTTTTTTTTAATATTTAGAAAGTAAGATGTTTCAGGAAAATATAGATAAACAATATTGTCACTGTCCTTTCATGAATCTTTGTATTGAAAACAGATAATGAACGAGAATAACTAGTGTGGCCCAGAAAGTGACCTCCCGAGAAAGGCATGCTAAGAGCCAATTTTGAAATGACCCTCGGAACGAGCCACAAGTATTCACATAAGGGACACAGCAGGGCTGTGCCACTTGAGAAATGGCTACGAGCAGACTCGATGCACACTGACCGCAATCCACTTGTTAACCAGCACTTCTTCAATGCTGAGCCGCTGGGTGGGGTCAGTCCTCAGCAGGCCCTTGATCAGGTCCTTTGCTGCAAGGAGGAGAAATATTATTTTAGGCTATAACACCACAATGACCAGCTCATCAAGAGGGATGCGCCACCTTTTCAAAGTCTGCTTTGCACAAGAACACACATTCTTCGGCAAAATCAGCTGATTCGTGCCTGAAAACCTTAGTCAAAGATCGATGGATTGTAGCAAGACTGGAGTATGTGGAGGCAGGAGACATTCAAAAACTGCAAATCGTCACGTTGCCGTGATGGTGCAAAAATTAGACTGTAGCACAATGACGAGTCGCAAAACTAATTCTTTGTTGGGCAAGCCTGTGCCCACAAAAACAAGTTACACTTGGGCAGAACAATAGTAATGGGCACATGCATCGATCGTCGAAATCTGATCTACAGGTAAGATGCGTCGGCTACTTATACATACTCGTTGAAGGTTCCAGCGTAATCGCTCATGCTTGCGTACTTTTCGAAAAGTACAACACTATTCGCATTGCGCATGCAATCAGATTGCATAAGGTTCGGCAACAACATCAACAAAAGATATAACCAGTGATCACATTCGAGGAACTTCCAATACAGAAAGGTACATCTTGCACAGCATGATAACACTGTAACAAAGATTGGCCGGGTGAAAAACGTTCACCAAAAACATATGCAATTTATATGCATGCCAATATTGTCATAGTCTCCGGATGTTCAGCATGTCATCCAAACCCTGGTTGCTGAACCACTGTTCCCCAACCGCGTTGCTTTCTTACGCTCCTGTTGGCAGGAACCAAAGCCCTTGCCATTTCTGCTTGATGATTCATTGGCATCCCCTTTGAAACGGGGGAGGTCACCTAGCCTGCTTGAGTTAATCAGGTATGCTGCACATGTTGTTCATTCTAGCCTCAAATAGCAAAACACTGCCGTTTGTGTCACCCCATTTCTTGCTGAACTGCTAGAGTGACTTAGTCAGAGAGAACATTACCAGCCCACAGCAAGGAAATTGAAAGCAGCGACCAGGGATTTGGAGCCGGCTGACATGCAGCTAACACCACTGTTGGTTATGCAGGTCCTTATTGCAATCGGATCAGCGATCCTGCTTGGCGTGGATGGTGAGCGGGCACTGCTCCCACTGTCGCCGAAATCGTCTTCATCAAGTGAAATCGGATGGGTGACGGCAACAACCAAGTTCAACAGTGGATTGCCAGTTATCACCGGCTTACATCACCGTTTGGATGAGGCACTCGTTGACGACGAACTACCAGTCTCTGCTGAGCATCGAGGACCACGTGACCTCAACTGAACCTACTTAAACACACAGCACTTTGGCTTCGTGGAATTTGGAGCCGGAACGCTGGCTGACATGCAGCTAACACAACTGTTGGCTATGCAGGTTAGTACTTACTATCCAATGAAACTACAGTGTAGACCGCTTATAACGTAAGTCGCCGGAGTCGCGAATATCTGCGCTATAAGCGTTACCGCATTATAACCAAAACAACGATTTTCAAGCGCTGCATGTATGCAAAACATGTAGACCAAGCATATAGACAGGCTTTGTACTATTGCGCGCACATTGTGATTACGTTTTCGTCAGGGAGCAGGCGAAAACATAATCGCGATGTAGCCGGTGCTCTTCAAGCTCGACAGCTTTGCACCGAGTCAAAACGAAACAGCTGTTTGCCGCAACCACTACAGAAAAAACCGTGACCGCTAACGACATGATAATGAACGGCGACTTTGCGGTGCTGAAGGCACGCACACGACGCACGCACTGAGTCTGGACGAATTAACTACCACTCGCTGCAACAAATGCAGTCGAAACCGCGGTCGCTATCTATGTGATCATCGATGGCGACTACGCAGTTTTTTAGGCACGCAGCCGACGCGCGTACCGAGTAAAAACGAAACTACTGTTTGCCGCAACCGCTGCGGAGAAAACGGCAGCTGTTAAAAACGCGATCGTCGATGACGACTACGCAGTTACGAAAGCCCGCGGCCAATGCAGTGTTATACGCGGCGGTAAATGCAAGAATACAGGCTTTAAAGACACAAATAAGCTCGAAGCATTCCGGCGTTGCTGTCATTCACGTCCGATTTCAACTGATGGCTGTGGCAATGCGGACTCTGTCGCTTCGTTTTGGTTGGACGCTAGCGCCGTTCTTGCTCTTTTGCGTTCCACATTTGCGGCGCTCCTCGCTCACGAGCTCCGAAAGTAGTCCGGATTAACCGATGTGCAGCCAAATAAGTCCGAATTAACGAGAGTTTGATTGCATTGAATAATGCATACGCCAGCCGGCAGCACGCATCTTTTTGAGAAGCGTGCTTGCTGCCGCACTTGTCAGCGAGCTTTTCCCACGGAAGCCGCATTATAACCGGTATTTCGTCTCACGTGGCTGCACTGTAAGCGGTATGCGTATACATGGAGTGCTACGGGAAAATTAACGGGAGTCTGAAAAGACCGTACTATATCCGGTCCTGCACTATAAGCGGTTACGTTATAAGTGGTCTATACTGTACATGGTCCGCTATGTGCGTTGCCGGCTCCTCCCATGATAAGTGCTACTGCGCACCGTCACAGACAAATGTGTACGCAATTGTCTTGTCAAAATTTCTGCCTCTTTGTGAATCGAGTGTTGTACTTGATTCTTCTTTTGTTGCTATGGCGCGATGTCGAGCTTTATCCTGGACCTCTCACTGAAGCAGCAATGGAGGTACTCAAAAGTTTACAGACTGGTCAGGCATGAGCAAGCTAGATACCATAGATACCAGGTTAGCCAAGCACGAGGCTATGCTGGCGGAAGTAAACGGTAGGCTTGTTGTAATTGAGGAACAGGTTGAAACGGTAAATAAATTAGTGTCCAAACAAGCAAATGCAATAAGATCACTCGAACAACAAGTATCTGCCGTGCGAAACAAAAACGTCGATCTTGAAAACAGTAGTCGCAGGCTTAATCTTGTCTTCTATGAAATAGATGACGGAAACCGTTCTGAAACGTGGATTCAGTCAGAAAACTTGGTTAAAATTATTTGCAAAGCTAACCTGGGGATCAAACTGAATTCGATACAAAGGGCACACCGTGTGGGTCGTTACAGGTTCAAAAGGCCAGTCTTAGTAAATTTTTCTTCATATAAGGAAAAACAGGACGTCCTGTCAAATTTGAACTAGGTGGTCTGTACAATGATCCAACAGCATACGAGGAGTTACCAGGTAGGGCGACTGAGCACCAAATTGAGTCAACATCGTTGGTATCTAGCATAAATGACTTAAGAGTGAATTAATAAAAACACACCTCCACTTGTACGGGTGTCCTGTAGTGTGACCCCTGTTCAAGGGGTCACCCTACAGTGTGGATCAGGATTATTTATCGAGACCCGAAAAGTACGCAAGCATCTGTGGGAATACACAAAAGATAAAAAAGCAGACAGCAATAATAAGGTAAAGCTAAACTTCTACAAACATGTTATTAACGGAAAGACCTTCACGTGGGACAAAGAAAAAAAAAAGAAATTGTTCCATTCAGGAAACAATGATGCAATAAAAAGGAAATGAAACAAGTATGCCGTGACCTCGTTGCTGTTGTATTAAACTGTAGCAGTATAATGTAGTAAACTGTAGGGATGTGTGGCCAATGCGGCAGGCGAAGAATAGGAACGGAGCTATTCACACGCTATAAACGTTGGAACGTGGCCAACGGCGCCAGACACGCTGGTTGCATCGTTTTGTTGGAGTACAGACGCTGGTTGTTCGCCACCGTGACGCAACCGCATTGTAACCGGTATTTTGCCTCCCGCAACTGCACTATAAGCGATATGCGTATACAGTGGAATCTCGATGATACGAATCTCACGGGGTCACGAAAAATATTCGTATTAGCCAAAATTCGTATCATCGAAACATAATTAAAACTAGCTAAATTAAAGAGTAAGAGGTGAACTCACTCAGGCACACGTATGTAAAAAGCATTTACAGTATAGACCACTTATACCATAGCCGTTTATAGTGCAGAACTGGCTACAACGCGGCCTTTTCCGACTCCCGTTTACCCTCCCATAGAACTCCATGTATACGCATACTGCTTACAGTGCAGCAGCGTGAGACAAAACTCCGGTTATAATGCGGCTTACGCGGGAAAATCACGCCGACAAGGGCAGTAGCGAGCACGCTTCTCAACGAGGTGCGCCCACCGATGGGAGAGGAGATCAATGAGGGCGATGCTCAAGAGGAGCATGAGACGTGGAGCATGAGTCCAAGGGCAATATAATTGTCGTCGCGCGCCGTATGTGCGAGTGAAAGCGCGCGGGGTACGCGCGTCTTCACAGAGAGCGAACACAAAGCGGAGAGCAAATGCGACTTCCGTTGCGCGAAAGGCCGTGGGAGTATGGGAGGGAGAGAGGGAAGGAGAGGGGGTGACGCTGTGCTGCAGCACCAAATGGGTATTTTGCAACCGGGCGCAAAGGTAACTGGCGATGCAATCTCCCACGTGAAAGGAGCAAAGCGAGAATGCAGCGCAGGAGGGAGGGGGGGCTTCTACTGGGCCAACAAATATGTTCTTGTACTTTGCGCCTGTGCCGGCTGTCAGTGTTGTCGCGCGCACCGTATCTTGAAAGCGATCTCCACGCGGCTCTGACCTTTGTATGCGCTGTGCTTACGCTGCTCAGTTTCCGTTGAAGCGATAGACCGCACGAACCTTTGCTCGCTGCGGCGGCCGCGCTTCCCCACGTCTGCGTGGGGAAAAGCACAAAAGGAAAAGCACAAGAGCAACAAAAGCGCCACCGCTTCAAACTCTTCGCGCCCAGTTGCGGCAAACGCGCTGTCCGGCGCTGCGTCCACGCCTCCGCACCAAAAGAGAAAGGGAGAAAATGCGTGACTGCGTGCTGTTCTCTTTCGCGCCCGTCGGTGGCTCGGCGTTTATTCGTATGAACCGACGCGGGTCGAAAATCTATTCGTAACAACCGTTCTCTAGCACGTTGCAAAGCAATGGGGCTCGGCCGGGACCACAGAAAAATTTGTATCATCTTGAAATTCATATTAGCCGTGATGCTCAAGCCGTATGAGCCGTGAGCTCAAGAGTGCTTTGCTGTACAAGGGGAAGGAATGGCTGACACGACCCCCCGTGCACCTGTTTGTTGATGTTAGCGTTTAATGCCGCAAGAAAACCAAAATCTTCTGTAACTGCTCAATCGGTTTAAGGACAGCTTCTCCTCAACTTCTCAATTGAGCTAAACGCCGCTGACTGAACACTGCATTGTCACGAAGGAGACATGACAAGACCCACGTGACAGAACTCGTATTATGCGGCTCAAAAAGAATGTGAGGCAGTACAAAGCAGGTCAAGAAAGTGCTAGAGGATGGTGCAATCCAGCCTTCAAGAAGGCCTTGAAGAGCCTGTGGTACTCGTAAAGAATGGTAGCTTGCAGCTTTGTATTGATTATTGCAAGCGTTACACAGAGAGATGGCTCGAGGTGTAACGAGGTGGCTCGATTGGCTGTAGAAGTCCGGCTGGCCTTGTCGGCGGTGTTTCGCGTCGCTGCCAGTCTTGGCATGTCCTTACGTAATGGGCGACGTCGGCAGAGAGGCGAGGCCAGTAGTATTTTTCTTGTATCCTCGCAAGAGTGCGGGAAAAACCGAGATGTCCAGCCGTTGGGTCGTCATGGAGAGCTTGCAGAACCTCTGGACGCAATGCTGAGGGTACCACGAGGAGGTAGTTGGCTCGGAGAGGCGAGAAGTTCTTCTTTAGGTGAATGTCGTTTTGCAAGAAAAATGACGCCAATCCTCGCCTGAACAACTTGGGCACAATGACGGTCTTGCCTTCCAGGTAGTCTACAAGGCTCCTTAGTTCCAGGTCGGCTCGCTGTTGTTTGGCGAATTCGTCGGCACTGATAGGTCCCAAGAAAGTGTCGTCATCCTGGTCGTCCTGTGGCGGCGGTTCGACGGGGGTGCGAGACAAGCAATCGGCGTCAGAGTGCTTTTGCCCGGACTTGTAAACGACGGTGATGTCGAATGCTTGAAGTCTCAGACACCATCGTGCGAGGCGAACTGAAGGATCCTTCAAGTTAGCTAGCCAACACAAGGCGTGGTGGTCGCTCACAACTTTAAAGGGCCTGCCATAGAGGTAGGGGCAAAACTTTGATGTGGCCCAGATGATGGCGAGGCACTCCTTTTCTGTTGTGGAATAATTTGCTTCCGCCTTCGTTAGCGACCGGCTAGCGTAACTTACAACCCTTTCTCGTTCGTCAGTCCTCTGCACAAGCACGGCGCCGAGTCCTACGCTGCTTGCATCGGTGTGGACTTCGGTATCGGCGTTTTCGTCGAAATGCTCAAGTATTGGCGGCGATTGCAGGTGTCGCTTCAGTTCTTCAAATGCTTCGACTTGCGGCGTCTCCCACTTGAACTCGACGTCGGCCTTCGTGAGATACGTCAGTGGCTCAGCGATTCGTGAAAAATTCTTGACGAAGCGCCTGTTATAGGCGCACAGTCCAAGAAATCTACGCACTGCCTTCTTGTCAGCGGGCGGAGGAAAGTTGGAGATGGCCGCAGTTTTCTGAGGGTCGGGGCGCACTCCAGGCTTGTTGATGACGTGGCCCAAAAACAAGAGCTCCTCATATGCGAAGCGGCACTTTTCTGGCTTCAACGTGAGTCCAGAGGTCTTGATTGCTTGAAGAACTGTTTCAAGGCGCCGGAGGTGTTCCTCGAAGCTTGAGGCAAACACAACGACGTCGTCCAAATAGACGAGGCAAGTCTGCCACTTCAAGCCTGCCAGTACTGTATACATGACACGTTGGAAAGTGGCAGGCGCCGAGCAAAAACCAAACGGCATGACCTTGAATTCGAACAGTCCATCTGGTGTTATAAAGGCAGTCTTCTCCCGGTCCCTCTCGTCGACTTCGATTTGCCAGTAGCCGGTTTTGAGGTCCATCGACGAAAAATACTTTGCATTGTAGAGTCGATCCAAGGCGTCGTCAATCCGTGGGAGGGGGTATACGTCCTTCTTCGTGATTTTGTTGAGGCGACGATAATCGACGCAGAAACGTAGGGTTCCATCCTTCTTCTTAACTAACACCACAGGGGACGCCCACGGACTCTTGGATGGCTGGATGATGTCGTCGCATAGCATTTCGTCGACTTGTTGCCTTATGGCCTCGCGTTCGCGCGCCGAAACTCGGTACGGGCTCTGACGGAGTGGCCGGACATTTTCGTCGGTTATGATGCGGTGCTTGGCAACAGGGGTTTGTCGAACTTTTGACGACAACGAGAAGCAGTCGTCGTATTGCAGGAGCAGAGCCTTTAGTTGTTCTTTCTTATGCCTGGGAAGGTTCTGATTGACGTCGAAAGTTGGTTCAGGTACTATAGTCGTCGTTGCAGGTGAACTGGAATCCGTGAAGGCGAAAGCACTGCTGGCTTGTACTATTTCGTCGATGTAGGCGACCGTGGTGCCTTTGTTAATGTGCTTGTATTCGGGGCTGAAGTTCGTGAGCACCACCCTTGCTTTCCCTGCACGTAGCTCAGCTATGCCTCTAGAGACGCAAATTTCACGGTCGAGCAGTAGGTGATGATCGCCCTCGATGACGCCCTCCATGTCTGCAAGCACTTCGGTACCGACGGAAATTATTACGCTTGCGCGAGGCGGAACGGCAACTTGTTCTTCAAGCACATTCAAGGCATGGTAACTTATGCTTGTATCCGGTGGTATCGCGTTGTGTGTTGAAAGCGTTATCGACTTGGACCTTAAGTCGATGACTGCACCGTGTTGATTTAGAAAGTCCATGCCTAGGATGACATCCCTGGAGCAGTGCTGCAGGATTACAAGCTCGCCGGGTAAGTGCGGTTGTTTACCGTGACTCGCACTGTGCAGATTCCAGTCGGCGTTATTAGGTGGCCTCCCGCTGTCCGGATATCGGGTCCTTGCCAGGCTGTTTTCACCTTCTTCAACTTGGCGGCGAACAGGCCACTGAAGACGGAATAGTCGGCTCCAGTGTCGACGAGAGCGGTAACGTTATGGCCATCGATGAGCACGTCTAGATCGGTAGACCGGCGTCTGGCGTTGCGGTTATTTCGTGGTGTCGGATCACAGCTGCGTCGGCTTGCTCTACTGCTGCTACATCGCGTCTTAAGGTCTTCTTTCGGCAGCGAAGTGCTGTCAAGGCTGTTGCTAGGCGGCGTGCTGATATCTCGTCGTGATGAATCGCGAATCGGCGGCGGCGGCGGCGTCGGAGGATCTTCGGCATTGCGTCGTACAGCAACCGCACTTCCATCGGTTGCTGCCTTTAGTTTCCCGGGTAAGGGCTGGGAGATCGGCCCCGGGTGGGACCGCTGTACTGACGGCGATGCGGCGAGATGTAGCGGTCTGGTGACGGCGAGCGTGAGGGTCGTTGTGGTTGCCACTGGGCTCCGGCGAGGTAGTCGGCGATGTCGCACGGTCGTTCACCTCGATCGGGACGCGACGCGTTGATGGGGAACCCTCGTAGGCCCATCTTGTGGTATGGGCATCGGCGGTAGACGTGGCCGGCTTCCCCGCAGTGATAGCAGAGCGGGCGGTGGTCGGGGGCGCGCCAAGTGTCCGTCTTCCTCTGGTAGCTGTGCTGGGCGACGGGCGGGCGTGCTGGCGGCGGCGGCGGTGGACGACGGAACTGCGGCGTTACGCGAGTGCGGAGGGGGGCCTTGACGACGGGCGACGGCGGCATAGGTCAACGCTTCCGGCTGGGGTTGCGGCGATTGTGGCTGCACATCGGGAATGTTGTTGTTGTTGTTGTTGCCTCAAAACATGGCTCGTACCCACGAGGGGGATTGGCCACACTGGATAAAATAAAACATACATCGGGAATTCCAAGTGAGCGCTGAACTTCGTCTTTGATGATGTCGGCGATAGATGCCACGTGAGGCTGCGACCTGGGAAAGAGCTTATGCAGCTCCTCGCGAACGACCGCTCTGATGGTCTCGCGCAGGTCGTCGGCGCCTAGCGCTTGAGCGTCGGCGTAGTTGGTCAGGGCACGGCGGTTGTATTGCCTGACGCGCATTTCAAACGTCTTCTCGATCGTTGTAGCCTCGGAAAGAAACTCGGCGACAGTCTTGGGTGGGTTGCACATCAATCCGGCGAATAGTTGGTCTTTGACACCCCGCATCAAAAATCGAACTTTCTTTTCCTCAGACATATCGGGGTCGGCGTGGCGGAAGAGGCGAGTCATCTCCTCCGTGAAGATCGCGATGTTCTCATTCGGCTATTTATTTATTTATTTATTTCACATACTTTCAAGGCCCGAAGGCGTTACAGAAAGGAGTGGAGTCAAAAAACAAATAATGCAGTAAAAATACAAACAAAAAATATTAACAAATGGCATTCTGAACAGTGGTCTTGAAGTTGGTAGGGTCGGTGATGAGTGCGACTCTGCTTCTAATTGCACTCTGGTTTCTAATAAAACTTCGGCCTTTTCCTTTCGCACGACATTCGTGAAGGTCCTCACGAAGTTCTCACGAAAAAGATCCCACGTCACCAGGGTGGTCTCTCTGTTCTCAAACCAGGTCCAAGCAGCGTCATCCAACGAAAAATAGACATGGCGCAGTTTGTCGTCGTCGCTCAATTTGTTGAACGTCGCGGTCCGCTCGTATATCTCCAGCCAGGTTTCAGGGTCTTCAGCCGATGATCCACGGAAGGTCGGTGGCTCCCGAGGTTGTTGCAGCAGGATGGGGGACGCTGGGACTGCCATTGGGGTCGTTGACTTGGCCTTGATCGCTGTGGTCTTCTCGGGAAGAAGTCCGTACTCCGGCAGAAGTCCTTGCTGCCTACGGCTAGCTCGCTGGTCCTTGGTGACATTGGCGTTGTCTTTCGGTTTCGGGCTTGGATCGCGGCTTTGCGGGGGCGTTCGCTGCATGAACGCACTAGCACCTCCACCAGATGTCACGTAGTAGTGACGCTGAAGAAAACAGTCATAAAACTGTGTACGACAAAACTGTTTGTTTATTGGGCGAACCTGTGCCCACAAAAGCAAGGTACACTCAAAGCACAACGATAGCGGCGAACACAGTCGGCGATCGTCAAAAATCTGATCAGCGGCGAAACGCATCGGCTTTTATACCTGAGTCATAGAAGGTTCCAGATTAATCCCTGATGCCTGCGTGTCTTCCAGAAAGTTCTAGACAATTCGCGTCACTCATACAATCAGATTACATGAGCGTCGGTGACCACAGACGAAGGATAGAAGCATCGATAACGTTCGAGAAGCTTCCGATGCAGGCGCGTCCTGCGCCGAGCGATAACGTTTAACACTTGTTAGCCGGTGGAAAGCGGTCACCGGTGAAAGATAAACAAGTATACGTGTCAATATATATAATGTGTGTGTGTGCGTGCGTGTGTGTGTGTGTGCGCACGCACACAAGTCTGTATGATGCCGAATAGTTATTTCCGTTCGAATGTAACGCATAACAGCACTCTTGAAAATCTCAAAGGTGAGTGACTGCATGCAAGTGAGGACTGTTATTCCGAATGATTTTGCTGTGGGAGAGTCGTGGCTGCTGCGCAGAGGCACAGTTTCTGAGAGAATTAACGGACGGGTGTTAATAAGTCCTGCTTAACAAGTTCCTAGCTCTCATTCAATATAAACGCCCCGTTTTGGGGCAGCCTGTAAATCTGCTAACTTGATTCAGACAAGGATTTTTGACAGTCTCACCATGTTTTCAACTCATTCAAACTGAGTGCCCCATGTGGTACCACATTTATCTTCTTCAACGAATGCAACATATCTGCACATATCTCTAAGTGTATGTGAGACATGCCGTTCCTTCAATTGTTTTATTATGGTCGTTATGATAGCGCACCGAATAACTGAAAGCAGCCGTATATAATATACAAGCTGCTGAGTTGAGCGGTCATACATTTGGGAATGGCATTACATTTATGCATGAAATGTAGGATAAGCGTAACATGTTTTTCTCGGAAATCAGACTCGAGAATAATTTATGTTGTTTACACCCCTAGAAATAAGCCGAAGAACGCAGCCGCCTGCTTTTTTCTTTTTTTAATATAAGCAAATTCTTCGGTTTTACGTGACAAAATCACGATATGATTATGAGGCGCCCGGCTTACTTTTTGCCACCTGGGGTTCTTTAAAGTGCACCTAAATAGAAGTACACGAGTCTTTTTTCGTTTCGTTTCCACCTGGATTGAACCCGTGAGCTCCAGTTTAGCAGCGCAAAGCCGTATCCACGATATAGGCACTAATTAGGCTACCACGCAGGCTTTCTTTCTTTTTTTTTCTTTTTTGAAGTATCGACTGGAAACAAAAAAATTCCACGTACGGCTTACGGCCAAAGATTAGCATATAGAATGGCTAACTATTAAAGCGTTTTCGGCGCTCGAGGTCCGACTGCAATAAATAACCCCGTACCAATTACTCCGCATTCTGTTACGTGAGAAAGGCAGAAACTTGAATGGAATGTTGCACTGCAGTTTACTCTTTTTTTTTTTAATCTATATCAATGGTTCCCGTAAATCTAAGTACAAGGCGCCGGATGGGGCAGATATACTTTACTTGTTTGAAGCGGCAAGCAGGAAGGTTACATATGTTACAATTGCTTCGTCTGCATTTCGCAAGACCTACTGATAGAAAACTATATGCGTAACAATACACACGAGAGATACATGCTGCTTGAAGAACGAGAAAAGTACTTTTTCTCCAAAGGGAACCGTACAATAACATAGTAGAATAAAAGCCAACACTGTGGCCGCAATGCATGCGCAATCATCGAGTGGCTTTAGAAAATAATGAAATAAATAAAAGAAAGAAAAGGAATTTATTCTTAAGGCATAACTACCTGTCATATGCAATTATGAACCCCATTTGATTGGTCTGAACGCAAATACCAGCGCGCGAAGTTGTACGAATGACCCTGCCGAGCAGTATCGCCCGCAGTTTCCAAAGGCACGACCTTGATGCGGCCCAATCCACTTCGACTGCAGCGCCGCCCCAATATTTTTCCACGCCTCACTGCAAAGCATGCGCCGCCCCACCATATTCTAGTACACTCCACCTCACCCCAGCAGATGGGACCCAATCCTCAACACGGGCTTCAGTGGACCCATGGAACCTACACCCTTTCCACAGTGCACTATCAGCCATGCACACGGTGTGTGTTGACGAATGCCACCCACAAGAGCGCGGGCGCACTAGCCACCCCACCAGCATTCAAGACGCAAGCACCATGCAGACCGCCTTTCACCTGCAGCCGTACACAACAGTCGTGAGCCTCGACAATGCCGGATTTCTGCGCCTTATACCCCAGCAATGCGAGCAGAAGATGTGCCTGATACACCCACAAGTGCTGTGCAAGCACATGGAGTCTCTCCCAAGCTGTCTGCAGTGCCATTACAACTTCACTGCCATTATACAAATCTCCAAATCTCCAAAGCATTTACCTTCCTCCTGACAGCGAACCGCGCCAAACCGTACTACGACCTTGACCCACACACAACGGCCAGTGCCGCCCCCTGAAACTAATGTTGAGTACCGGACAGTCTGGATCCTATGACCTGGCCTTCCCAAAGTGATTGAAGATACTGCAAGTACTTTGTCACACGTCACACATTGTAAATAGCCATATATAGTTTTTTCTTCACTCAAATTTATTCAATTATTTTCTTCACTCACATTCATTCAAATATGGTTGCCAAGGACAGATTTTAACTTTTTCTCACTTTCAGCCTTTTTGTTCTTGCAAAGTCGTCATGCTATTTTTCCTCTCTTTTATTGTGCTGTGCGCTGTGGGGGAGCTCCTATATTGACACCAGTAGTAGGCGCTCACAATGGCTGCCAAAGAGGAGGACAATCGGCTAGGCGCGCACTAACGTTCCAGGCTGACCGGGCCCGATCAACGGTATGCTACCCACTACCCAGCCACTACTGTTAATCTCCGCTCACAATAAAAGGCAGACAGCCTGCATCTACTGGCCATCTACAAGACAAATACTACTGGCGAAGGCTTGCATCAGAGGGGAAGCCCTGCATTAGACTCTCAACGAAGCATAATACCCCCCACTAAACCCACCAGACTACCATCCGCAAATGAAAAATGGGCCTCAACAAGGCATGCTCTGCATTTACGTCCACATGGAACACAACAATTGGGACAGAATGTTTCCATGTCACGTTTGCGTATAGTACGACCCACCAGGAAACAATGAGTATGATGGCGTTCACATCAGAATGACTAACCAGCAAGACCATGACGCTCAATGGTACAATCACTGCCATGAATGCATTGTTTATAAGCCTGGCAAAAGAGTCCCGATTTGGATTCTTGTACTTCGCTGAGGCGTCTCTGAGAAACTTCTATGTCCATACTTTGGACCAAACAAGATTCTGCACCCCCTTAGTTACGACAAGGTCGTTGCTGACAGCTCATGTTGCTCGATGCACCGCCACCACCTCTTTGAAACTGTACACATTGCGGAGAAGGTTTTTTTGCACAAGGCGTGCCCTGCAAGTGACGGTCAGGAAAGGGCACGACTGCAGAGCACAATGGGCACCACGACATGTGTCATACATCTGAGCACATGTCCCCAATGACGTGATCAGACGTGGGACTCAACGCTGGCAGGCAGAAGAACAATTTGTGCAGAAAAGTAGCTGTGGCACACTAGCCATGTCCGGCATTCTTGTAAAATGGCCAAGTGTGTGCGGGATGGCACTCACAACGTGGTCCACATGAAGCCTTACCTTTCAGAGTGGCACGAACACCCTCTCGCTACTGCATTCACACGAATCTAACGTACACCTTTTTCCCGAGAAAATGGGTCCGAAAATTGCCTGTGCATTACAATTGGACACAAAACTGTAGTTGTGGCATTGCCAACAGCCTAATGTCAGAGCCGTCAGATGCAGCATCATCGCCATCACAAAATGGAGACAGAGCATGTTTTCGTAAAGGTTTCATTTTGTGCTCGATGGTCAATCTCTTTCAGAGATACTATCACTTTTGTGAGATTTCACGTGACTTGGCAAAAAATGTGTCGGCGTATGTGGCCGCCAGTATTTCTGCCGCTGTGCCAAGCTCGCTATCTGCACAGACAGCCAGGAACGTTCTTGGCCACATACATCAACATGTTCGATGCAGAGGCATGTAATAGCAGGATCTCTAAAAGTGATCACTACAACAAATACTGCATCTGTGTACTATTATTAAGGGAGGGGAGATAAACTCGTCTGACACTTGCCGTTTTCAATTAAAGTTAAAGGTAAATTTTGCACGTCTAGTTTCCTCTGATCGCGTATGTGGGGGGCATGCTATGTGTTTCTTTTATAAACTGAGTGCAGGTTACATTCAGGTGCACTTTTATATTCATACTCTTAATTTAGACTCGCAAATTTGAGCGCGTGTTAGATTGGCGACGATGAAAATGATGGCCATCTCGAGAGCACTCGCAAAATCAAAAGAAGCTCACGATTTAGCTTGGATCTGCCTTTTGAGTACAACGGTGCTTCTCACAATTAAAGCTCCTGTGTTCAGTAAATATATTGTCACGCTGCAGTCAAAGTGAAAAAAAACAGTAGCAATAACTGTGAATCAGGAAACAAACTCTTTATTGGGCGAAACTGTGCCCAGAGAGCACTCGAAGCACAACGATCGCGGCGAGCAATGTCGGCGATCGTTGAAAATCTGGTCTGCGGGTGAAGCGTGTCGGCTTTTACACGACTTGTCGAAGGTTCCGGCGTAATCACTGGTACTCGAATACCTTCCAAAAATACAACACTATTCGCATCACACACACAATCTGATTACGCAAAGTAAGCTTCAAATCACGCAAGCGCAAATCAGGTTAAGTTGTTAGCGGCTGAAATACAGTCCCCAGAAAAAGGATAAATAAGAGCACGTGTCAATATACAATGGAAGCTTATTAATTTGAACTTCAATAATTCAAATTTATGAATAATTAAAACTGTATCATTTGGTCCAGCCAAGATCCATACAAGTCTATGTATAAAAAAGCCTGTTAATTCGAACGCAAGTAGGTTGCGCTGGCGGCTTGGCTGGTCACTGGATAGGGAGGCTGCCTAGTCATGATGCGGCGTTGACCCGAAACAGAGAGAGAAGGTAAAATCGGGTCAAACCAAACTGGCGCGGAGGCCAGAGGGCAGCGGCAGCTGCCTCCTCCCCGTCCTACGTGACCTCTAAGATTTGGTTCTTTAAACGCCAATCTTGGAGGCTTTGCAAATCTTGTGTAGCTATTGCTGTTGAGCAACAGATGGCGTGACCAGCACAAAAACACAGTGACTCAGTTGTGTCGTAGCTTTTTCCGCACTAGAGAACCGACGAATAGGAGCCTTCACCAATGTATGTTTGGCACCTTTGTATCTGCAGTCTCCATCTCGGGCTTGCCTCATACACCTGCTTCCTCATGCACCTTCCGTAAATTGCCACCGATTCTTTGTGGTGGTATTAATCGTTAGGCCTTGGCTAACGTTTGCTGCGGTGGACTTTGGTGGTGTAGCTGTGACTTGAAGATGGCATGTGCCCGTGGCAAATACCGTGGCAAAACACTACAAGAGAAAAGTGAGATCCTGTGGCATCATTAATGCACGCTTCCGTGCTTGGTGAGCTTCTCTATAACGTGCTAATCTGGCTTCCCTTTGCTCCGGTGTTTCAGCAGCCAACTTTACCCTTGCTTGAGATTTTGCAGCCTGCTGTCTAGCTATATCTACTGAATGATTGGATTCAGCCTGTTGCTTGCGCTAAAGCACACGCACAGCCGGCCCAGCCAGCGCGCTATCCATGGTGACACTGAGTGACCAAGCGCCAGCAAAGTAGCCGTTAAACCCTCACCTAGCCACATGGTACCGCAGTGGCGAGGCTCCGAGCGAGTGCAGCTGCGACGCCTCTCTACAGCGGAACATGTGGCGTGACGTCACAGCTGCCACACTTGCGCTCCGGCGGCTCAAGGTCATTGCGACGCAATGAATGACCTTGCGAGAAATAGCTTAGTAAAGCTTTTGCTGTAAAAGACACACCGCAATCACCGAATTTTTCAAAAAATAAATTGTTGACAAGCCCGTTAATTTGAACTGAGGTGGCTTCCCCTTGCGGTTCGAATTAACGAGCTTTTACTGTATTGTCATTGCTGTGTGTACACTTCGCTTTCATCTGTATACAACATCATGCCAAATCTTCTGGGCGGGCTCTCTCTGTGGCATGGCCAAATAAAAGCATTTGGTATACCTTCTATCTGTAAGTGGTGCAGTGTGTCTGTAGACCACCGCAATGTTCAACTCTAGCAGCTCTGGTACTAACCCTGCCACTTCTACAAGCCTAGCACGCCACTTCAGACTGTCAGCAGTTGTGATTGTGATGCCCAGGTCTTCGCCAGACTTCATGAAGACAACATTGAGGACTGGCTCAACAACTACAACAGAGTCAGTTGCTTAACAAGTGGGAGAACCAAAATGAGTTGCTGAACATCGTTTTTCATCTTACTGATGTTGCGAAAACATGATTGTTCAATCACGAAGAGAAACTTCCTAACTTGTTGGAATTTACACAGCAAATCACACAGATCTCTCACACTTCTGCTCGCCTATCTGATGTCACCAAAAAATTCACCAACGATTACAATACTCCCTTAATGCAAAATATGAGCACAGCTCTATAGGTTATTTCATTTCCCGATTTGTTGGCTGGCACGGACAATCTGTCTCGTGCGGCACGTTGCAAATGGAGTGAAGTGTGGCGCAACTGCCTCGCTAGGAGAGATCACGAGAGAGCGCGTGGGTGACGCATGGGCACGATTCACAGCAGCCACCGCCGACAGACCTTCTGTCATTCAACACTTTGTTTCCATATATGGTATCGTTGCCACATGCCACTGGTGAAGAGATGATGGCGCACTACTCTTGCGCGGCACTATGTTTTTCTTCTCATGGTTCCACTGCACCCTCCTCCTCCGCTTTCCTCCTCGTGCTCTCTTCGCTATCGCCGTCTTTCATCACCCGCTGCGATCCGTGTTCACTCCTTCATTCTTCGCTGTGCTCGCTCACTTGGTTACGCCGAGGGACAAGGCCAATGCCGACACTCAATGCAGGAACAGGCGCCTAAGAGCTACGCTCTAAACGAAGTTGGACAAGCGCTGCCAAAATGAAAGTGAATTGTAAACTGCATACATTAAAGATGTCTAGGTGCTATGCTGATGCACCAACACTAGTATGATGAAGGCAAAATGCATTCCTCATGTTCAGAAGGTCTTGCCTTTAACGCACTGGTTGTTCAACATCCCCCCTCGGTTTGCGGCATCACTACTGTGTGCCAATGGCTTGACAAACTATACTCAGTTCACATGACATGCCGCTATGCATCTTCCTGGTGATGTCGATTAAGGGCTCTCAGCTGCACTATCATACACAAGGAACTTGATGGCCCAATGAAATGTTTCCATCCATTCCTAACTCGCGAAGCAATAAAAACTCTTTGCTGACTACGCTCATGCGAGATTGCAAAGCACATTACTAGGCTCAACCAGACCATCGGTACAGGCGCCTGCGGGAAATAGACTGTGGCAGGACTTTTCACCTCCCAGCTACAGTCAAGCGATGCCAAGCAAGTATGCTTCACCGGATTCGCCTGGGCGTTGCCTTCACTCAACGGTATGCACATCTTATTGGCCGTACGGAGAGCCCGAACTGTGAACGCTGCCAAGTGTTTGAGACTCTCCAACATCTGTTTTGCGACTACCCAGCATCACAGAAAAAAATGATGGTTTTGATGCTAGCAGGCTTTGGCAGGCGAACATTGCGCCCTGTGTCTGTCCTGTTACTCGTCGTTTGGTCCTGTGCATATTCTGGCGCTGTTTTTTACTTGATGATTGTCCAAAAGTAATATTTTGTTCACAATGCGCGACCGTACAGTAGCATCAATAGCTACAAGGGCTGCTATGGACTACTTAAAGAAGGAAACTACTGCATTAGTCTATATATTAAGTGTTGTTTATTTTCGGACAATCATGTACAGATTTTCCATGGACGCTGGCGAAAAGGCAAATAAATGCCTGACGAAGCGCCAGCTACCCATAAGCACCAACACTCAGTGAGAATAAAAAAAAACAAAAAACGAGAACAGTCATCACTGGATACAAAAGCAAAAGAAAAAAAATAAGAAATGGCAATTCATAGTTCAAAAAGTTAAACGTAGTGGAAATCATATATAGCTGCAAGGATACACAATATATGTACGATATGATGACTTCAAGAGTAACTATACACACACTAGACATACCTATATGCATCCCTACACAAACACTAACATATATGCATCCCTTCTACCTGTCCTCATCATCTTTATATTAATCCTGTTTGGTCCCCTTTCCTTCCTCCCTGTGCGCAGAGTACCACGGCAGAGCATGATAGCTCAGGCTGACCTCTCTGCCTTTCTAATAAATTATCTCTCTTTTCCATCCGTTGCTTCTCATTACCACGCCGAACTGGTAAGATTACCAGGAAAAAAAACTTGTGTATCTGCCATGTGCAACACATCCGTTTCTTCGCATCCCCACGTACGGCGAGATCACCTCATGGCCACCTACTTTAACACACTAGCTTCAATGAGTCCCACCCACACTTGCAGATTGCCCCTGCTTGTGCCCACCTCTGGCAAGCCAGCCACACGTTCTCCTTGACTCCAGTCTCGACCCTTTTGTTAATATTGTGGCACACATGGGTGCATCTCTTGGTTCTGCCATTGGTGTCAGCTGGACGAACGACGAGGCTACGCTACGTTTGGATGCGGGACTGTTCATCAACTTGATATGTCTATCACCCTACCATTCTCATTCAACCCGCCTCTACTTCGCTTTTCTACTTCACTCCCGAGCCCCGACTGTGTTGCCGCGGCTGTGCTCCACGGTCCAGCCCCACACCACCCTAACCAGTCACTGTCCAGTGCCACGAATGCAATCTCCTGGCCGCGTTGGCGGCACAATGCCCGACTGGCCCAGACCACATCCTGTGCCATGCTAGTCTCGGTGGAGGACAACGCCGTCACTCGCAATGGAGGTCGACTCCTACGTCGCGTCGGTACAACGCAGACGTAGGTCCCTCCAAAGCTGTGACGATCGTATGCCCGCTTGAACGAGCTTTTCGCGAACAAAATCAAATTCAAAGTTCACCACTACTCTGACGGTCAGAACATTCGATGCTTAGGGACTGCGTGTCACTTTCCCAGTCAGACTAGAAACAGTGTACAGCTAATATCTACTCATATTGGCTAAGCCTTTAGCGCAATTAAAAAAAGACAGGGATGGGACAGAGACACAGGACAATATGAGGAAACCATACCAAGAATCAGCTTTGTTGAGCTAATATCTAGTTTGTTTTTCTTATGTATACACAGTCGAATTCCCCTACAACGAATGCTGCTACAACAAAATTTCCTCCACGACGAAGATTTTCTGATTCCCCATCAGCTGACCATAGAAAGTAATACAAAAAAAGTCTCTTCATAACAAAGGCATTTTATTCAGTATCTCTGCTTCAACAAACTTTTCGAGAACGAAACTGTAACTGAACTGAAATCGGAACTGCCGAGTAGTCAAAATGAAAGGTCCCTCCAAAGCTGTGACGATCGTATGCCCGCTTGAACGAGGTTTTCGCGAACAAAATCAAATTCAAAGTACCAATTTAAGCCACTGCAATCTATAGCCACGCGTGGTCATTAAGCGCCTGCACGAGACTGCACGGGATCACCACAATTGCTGCCATTTTCTGTGGTGTGTGTGTCCGGTCGAAATGGCTATGCCAACAAAGAGTAAATTTCTCTCTCTCGAGGAGAAGGCACATATGATCACCGAGGCAGAAAGCGGAAGGAAGAAATTTCGCAGTTTTGCCCGAAAGGCAAAGCATCGATTGCGATAGCAGATTAGTAGAAAGCTATCCGAACTAAGGATACTAGTTTTATCGGTATTGTAAACATGAACACATCTCGCTCAATGACCGCAGAAACTTGCTGTCAACACGCTGGAGTGATGAGGCTCAGAAATAGCAGCAATTGATCTCCGTGCTGTCTCTCGCTTCAACGTGAACTAAACATCGAAAGTATAGCGCATACGACTCTACTGGCAGTAGTTGCACTTTGCCCCCAGTAGTTGCACTTTGCCCCCATCGCAGATCACTTTGAAAATGAGGCCCGCGCGGGCACGCACTTTGTGCACGTCGCAGATTGCTTGCCGTGAAGCGTACGAAATCCAGGCTGAGCGACTTCTGGAAATAAAACTTCCAGTAAGCGCAAGCTTCCCGACTTTGTCATAAATATGCAGTGAAATTGTGATAATTGAAACCGCTTCATTGCGACGGTGCATGTGCCGCAAAATGAGTGTTTCACGATGAGTGTTTGGCCGGGCACGCGCATTGGATTAGGCGTCAGCTGCAATGTACGAAAAATGCTGTAACAGCGGCGCAAAATGCATTCTCTCGTGAGATTGTCACTTTATTGACCACCTTTGGTACGTC
The DNA here is from genome assembly GCF_013339745.2 of Dermacentor silvarum. Taxonomy (NCBI): domain Eukaryota; kingdom Metazoa; phylum Arthropoda; class Arachnida; order Ixodida; family Ixodidae; genus Dermacentor; species Dermacentor silvarum. Next base: position 171,816,814 of record NC_051161.1, on the reverse strand, counting down.
TCTACCTTTGCCGCCACGGCATCGCGAAGATTTCCCGGACAATGGTTACGGTTTTGTTTGCAGCTTTGTCATTCAGCGTACGTATAGTAAATGTGTGCGCACGCGTGTGATTAGTATATATATATATACAGTGGAATCTCGATGATACGATCACGGCTAATACGAATTTCCGGATCATACGAATTTTTCCGTGGTCCTGGCCGATCCCCATTACTTTGCAACGTGCTATAATACGGCTGTTACGAATCGATTTTCGCCCGTGTTGGTTGATACGAATAAACGCCGCCCCACCGATGGCCGCGAAATCAGAGCGCAGTCACGCGCTTTCTCCCTTTCTCTTTTGGTTCGGAGGCGCGGACGCGACGCCGGACAGCGCAGAGGCCGCGACTGTGCACGAAGAGTTTGAAGCAGTGGCGCTTCTGTTGCTTTTGTGCTTTTTCTCCTTTTTGGCGGCCGCCCATCGGATGGAGTGGCTGCTGTGCTTCGGGCCGCGTTCTTTGCGTTTTTGCCATTTTGCCATTTTGCCTAGTCGCAGCGAGCTATGTCGACCGAGATACGATCTCGGCTGATTCGCGCGGCGGTACGCCGAGGCGCGGGAGCCTCCGTTGGCGCGTCTTCTGTCGACTGCGTTATCGGTACCGATGGCACAGGGCGATTGTCGGTTTCGCTGCTGGAGTCACACGGTGCAAGATAGCGCGGCACGTAATCCACGGTGCAAGGTAGCGCGGCACGTTCAGTTGGGTGCTCCTCCGCTTCTCCTGCTAATCGCAGTATTTTTCTTGCCGTAGGAGGCTTGCGCTTCCGTATTCCGAAGGCGTACTTCGTCCAAAATTTCTTCTCCAACGCGCGACGATCCATCACTAACCTGTGAGCTCTCAGTAATCCGAATTCTGCGTGTCAAGTGAAGACGCCGGCGTGGTTTACGAAGCAGACAACTGCGGTTGCCATCTTGCCCCTGCCACAGCAACAACCAATGGAGAGACGCCTTTCAGCACGGCAGCCAATCAGAGGCCCGCTTTCATCGGAGGGCCCGTGTGACTACCTATCGCAGACCCGCGCTTCTTTTGAGTTGGCGTGTTTGTTACAAGATGGCGACGACGTACAAATTGAGAAGCGGAACTACAGTGTACTAGCGCAATGGCGAAACTTTGAGCTTTCGAATGATACCAAGATGGCAGCGCTCGGTGGCGGGAAATACGAGATATGTCTCCGTGAATTGCGGTGATCTGGCGCGATTTAAAGCTGTTTTCTCGCCCTGCGCACTGCCGAATAAATCTTTGTCGGCCACTTTTATTGCATTTTCACCCAAACCATTTTGATACAGCGTAGCTTAGGCGTTGCAGATACCGAAACGCGTGGTTTTCAAAAATCAAATTTTCTCGCGATTTTCGCGATATGATCCCCTCATCCCCCCATAATTTAGTTAGTTTTGATTGTGTTTCGATGATACGAATTTCGGCTAATACGAATATTTTTCATGACCCCGTTAGATTCGTATCATCGAGATTGCACTGTATATATATACTGTGAGCGCATTTTGCGGATATCGTCGTCGTCATCTGTACATACGACTCATCATCATCTTTTGTCTCGTGCGGTGCTTCGTCTCCGCCTTCGGCAACTCCTCGGAAATAAAGGCATCGCATCAATCGACGTCTCACAAGTGGTGGAGCGTGCTTCGATTCCCACGTACTCTTACTTTCCCGATTCCCCTGGAGCTCCGGTCCGGTCGTCGTTTGCTCTCGCCTACCACGGTGATGGCAGAAACCAACCCATCCACCAGTGCTGCTACCACCTCTGCTCAGCCAGCTGGGCCTACCTGGACGGTGAACACCAAACACCACGATCCTTCCGTCTTTGACGGCCTCCGCGGCGACAACGTGGAAGATTGGCTCGATCACTACAACAGAGCCAGCGACGTCAACCATTGGGACGACACGCACAAATTGCGGTATGTCTCCTTTTACCTAACCGAAGTTACGAAGACGTGGTAACCACGAAAGTGACTTTTCGGATTAGCCATCATTCACCCAGTAATTTCGCCAGATATTCGGCATGTCGTCTGCACGCTCCGAAATCGCGAAACAGAGGCTGGCAACGCGCGTACAAGAACAGGACGAGTCCTATACATCCTACATTGAGGACGTCCTCGCTCTCTGCCGCCGCGCATAGAATGACATGGCGGAAGCTGACCGCGTCTGCCACATACCGAAAGGGTCTACTGTCGCCAAGCTCACCGACGCTGAGGCGGTATGTGTCGTCAGTGTTTCGCCTGCCACATCTTCCGCGCATTGAACGCCCGCAGAAGGCCACACTAGTGCTATTAAGGCCACCTTGAGTGCAGATCTCAATCCTTCCCAGACCAATGCACTCCTCACCATTTTAATGAAGCATGAAGCTTGTTTTGACGTTTTTTTGCGAGGCCTGGGTCAGACCACTGAAACTACTCATCGAATTGAAACAGACGGCTCTCGCATCATTCGCCGTTGCCCGTACCGTGTGTCACCTTCGGAGCGAAAAGTTATAGAAGAACAAGTGAATGACATGCTGACACGCAACATTATAAGGCCTTCATCAAGCCCTTGGTCTTCTCCTGTTGTGCTTGTTAAAAAAAAAGGATGGTTCTGTGCGCTTTTGCATCGATTATAGGGCGCTAAACAAAATTACCCGTAAGAATATTTATCCAATGCCTCGTATTGACGATGCTTTGGATACCTTACAAGGTGCCGAGTATTTCTCGAGCCTCGACTTGCGCTCCAGATATTGGCAGATTCCCATGCATGAGCCAGATAAAAAAAAGACTGCGTTTGCCACACCTGATAGTCTTTTCGAATTTAACGTGATGCCTTTTGGACTGTGCCAGCTACGTTTAAACGTATGATAGATACAGTACTCCGTGGCTTAAAATGGAAGACCTGCCTTTGTTACTTGGACGACATTGTCATCTTTTTGTCGAGTTTCTCCCAGCACCTACAACGTCTAGACCAAGTTCTCACGTGTCTAGCAAAAGCTGGTCTCCAACTCAATACTAAAAAGTGTCGCTTTGCAAGCCGAAGCATTAAAGTATTGGGCCACGTTGTCAGTAAGCATGGCATCCAGCCTGATCCCAATAAAATTGCTGCAGTACTGCAATTTCCGCCACCAACCGCACTTAAAGAACTCTGCAGCTTTCTAGGACTGGCGTCCTACTTCCGCCGCTTTGTCTGTGACTTCGCCATCATCGCCGCTCCTCTACACAAACTTCTGACTTCGAGCGCGTCCTTTGTGTGGTCGGACGACTGTGAAGCCGCCTTCCAGACCCTCAAACGACTTCTCACGTCAGGGCCCGTGCTCCGTCATTTCGATGCAACCGCCCCTACTATTCTAAACACTGATGCCAGTGGGCATGGAATTGGCGCTGTCCTGCTGCAGTGGAATCAGAAGTCTGAAGAGCAAGTCATGGCTTATGCAAGTCGTGCTCTTTCCTCTGCTGAGCGCAACTACACAATTACAGAACAGGAATGTCTCGCCATCGTGTGGTGAATACAAAAACTTCGACCCTATCTCTATAGCCGCCCTTTCACAGTTGTGACCGACCATCATGCTCTCTGTTGGTTGTCGTCTCTGAAAAACTTGTCTGGACGCCTTGGCCGTTGGGTACTGCCCTTACAGGAACATGACTTCACTGTCACGTATAGATCCAGCAAGCAACATCAAGATGCCGACGCTTTCTCGCGCTGCTTGCTGTCCCCAAACGCCCATGCTTCACCTTCGGTCTGCACGTCACCATCTAGCCACACGTCTCGGCACACGCCCAGTAGCCCGGGACAGTCAGTTGCCTCAGTTGACTTTCTTCCGTCTACTGACCTCGTCTCACTCCAACGTACTAACCCATACTGCCATACACTGATCGACCGACTTACTGGCTTTCTCGTTTTAGACGACAACTTTCCCGTTTTAAGCTTCAAGGTGGAGCGTTATTTCGATCAATCTACCATCCTTCCGGTAACCGATGGGTACCAGTCATACCTCGCTCACTTCGACTCCAAGTATTAGAAGCATTTCACGGTGACGCGACGGCTGGCCACTTCGGCTTTCATAAGACCTACGACCGCATCAAAACACATTGTTTCTGGCCGGGCGCCACCTCTGTCGCCAAGTACGTTGGATCCTGCGCGTCATGCCAACACAGCAAACGCTCGACATCCCTTCCAGTCGGTCCTCTGCAGCCTCTACCATGCACGTCCACCCCCTTCAAAATTGTAGGCATAGACTTGTACGGACCCCTCCCACTCACGCCTGCTGGTCACCGCTGGATCGTTACGGCAGTGGATCATCTAACGCAGTACGCTGAGACAGTTGCTCTTCGCTCTGGTACTGCCTCCGAAATCGCCGAGTTTTTCGTGCACAGTATCGTTTTGCGCCACGGCGCACCTCATGTCCTCCTGAGTGACCGTGGCAAGACGTTCCTATCGCATGTCCTACGTGAAGTCCTCCAGGCCTCTGACACCACCCATAAGACCACATCATCGTACCATCCGCAAACAAACGGTCTTACGGAGCGTTTTCATCTAACTTTGTCTGACATGATGTCAATGTATGTTCGACCTGATCACACCAACTGGAACACCATCCTACCTTTCGCGACGTTTGCGTATAATACTGCCGTCCAATATACAACCAATTACAGTCCCTTTTTCCTTGTGTACGGTCGTGCGCCGTCTTTCGTCTTGGACACTACACTCCTTTCAGCACCTGCTGCTCCATCCGCGTCTCTTCCTGAAGAATTTGCCGCTCGCATCTCTTGCTGCCGTGAAATTGCCCGCGCCAACACCGCTACCATTCAGGACAAAAGGAAAATTCGCTATGATGCGATGCATCGCGTTGCTTCGTTCCGCCCAGGCGACGAAGTTCTTTTGTGGACACCTGTTCGCGCACTGGGGCTCTGTGAATAATTTCTCCACAGATATCTCGGCCCCTACATCGTTTTGCAACGAACCTCGGCCGTTAACTACCGCGTCACTCCTGTCAGCTCAGCTACTGACCGCCGCCGCCGCACTACGGAAATCGTTCACGTATCTCGCCTGAAACCCTACATGTGCCGTACCTACCCTTTCTAGCTTGCGGTCTTGCTTTCCTGAAGGGGGAGAAGTTAGTGTGAGCGCGTTTTGCGGATATCGTCGTCGTCATCTGTACAAACGACTCATCATCTTGTGTGAGCGCTATTTGTGCATATCGTCGTCGTAATTTGTGCATACGACTCATCATCATCTTTTGTCTCGTGCGGTGCTTCATTTCTGACTCGGGCGACTGCTCGCAAATAAAGGCATCGCATTGGTCGACGTCTCACAATATTATTTCATGTCAACGAAGTTCCGCCACAACGAAATTTATCGCGGGACTCGACTGTAGCTAGTTTTGTGAATTTCTCGTGTTTATATGGGGTTTATTCCGTGTAAGTTTACTTTGCTGTTCATTTGTTTTGGGTTGGAATTGTTTCTTCGGATAAATGTTCTTTAACGCATTTGCATTGTGTCTCTTGTGACGTCTGGGGCCATCTGGGGTTCCAAACATTGTTTTTTTCTTTGTCGTCTTCTTGCATCGGAATTGGCGCGTAGCCTGAACGCAGATCAAGAATGGAGAAGTACTCGGCACCTTGGAAGGAATTTCACGCGTTGTCAGTGTGAGGCATGGGGTATACAGTAAAACCTCAGTGATACGAATCTCGCGGGGTCGCGTGAAATATTCATATCACCCGAAATTCTTATCATCAAAACATACACAATAACAAGAAAAACGAATTTATGTTTACCAGAAAAGATTTCTAATAGTGGAATCCCATTGATACCTTCCTCGCTGCTGCGTTTTCCTGGCTGCTACGTCGCGTTTTCGCGGTCCCGACCTAAATCCCATTGACCTAAATCCCATGTATAGTCGAATCTCGATAATTCGAACTCGAAGGGGCCAAAAATTTTTTCGAATGAAAAGAGTGACTTATTTTTGAAATATTCGTGCACCATAGCACGACATACAAACGGTGCGATTCATGAAATATCGCGGCGGGCAAGCACATATCGAGTGAGGGCCACGAAACTGCCCGCGCTCGCTTTGTGACAACGGCAGAAAACAAAACTTCAGGGAGCGGGCGGCGCAGGCACAGCGAGAGAGAGAGATTGTGGTTGTGAAGAGGAAGAGACGACACGGCGACGGGTGCGCTACTGTCGCAGGTGAGGGAGGAGGGCGGCAGGGAAGCGGATTTGGCCTTGGCAACTCTGTCGCTTCGGTGGCTCCCCTCGCCCTTCCTCTCAACACCCTCGTAGCCCCCTCACCTTCAACTGTCTCCGTGCGCGTCCGCCACTCCCGCCGGCCCGGCACCGCTTATGGCCTGTACACGCTCGAGTCGCTCATCGCCGCAAGCCGCACTGCACTCGCGTGGTCTGCTTAAAATGGCCACTCTGACGTCACGAGAGGCGGTCGTGAACTTTTGCCAGTATGCAGCATGTATGCGGCGACCGCACAAACATGGCGCTGGTTCGAAGCGAAGCGAAGCGCGAGGCCTAGGCGCCTAGGCTGCTGTGGCAGTTTGTTGTTTTGTGTTTTTTTGGGATCATTGCAAGAGTTATCGAGCACTAGCAGAGGTAGTCGTCGAAAGCAACAATCCGCTGTACCTTGCCTGACCTCTTCAGTGCATGCGATGTGTTGAAACAGACGGAAATGTGTTGTGTTTACGCGAGGGTTGGAAGCAATGAAACCGGCGATTTCGTGTGTGTTGGGCCGTATTTCGCTTGTGCAGTACCAGCCGTACAAATGCGAAGGCCATGACATACACGCGCATTCTAAGCATCACACATGCATTCAGTACGCGCCAGAATGAAAAAAGTGCGATCGCCCACCTCAGCGTATGGTGTGCCTAGGTGTTGTGTGTGCGCGCTTCATCGCTGCGAAGCTCATACGTGTATGTGCATTGTGCAGCGCTGGTTTCTGTTTAAGAAGTGACCATCGGACCTGTGGCGATGAGCTTTATTGTCGCGTCATCGCAGCCATTCGTAATGTGCTGTTTGTGCCTTGCTTCATGTGAGCTGTTTCGGGGGCTGCGATGTGCCTTGGTGACCGCGAACACGTACAGAGAACTTGAGTGCTGGGGGTCTTACTGTATGAGGTGAAGGGTACTGTTACATATACGTGCAATGTGTCGTAGTGGTACTGGGCATATAAGTATTCGTTTTATGCAATGTGCATATGCTCTGAAGTGAACCGTGCATACAGAACGGTTTGTACAGAACATTAGACCTAATATTCAAGGATGCCAAAACCAAAATTCAAGGAGGCGGAAACAAACCATACTTGTACACATACATTGAAAAATAATGAAAACTCCTTCTCCTTGGCCGAACTTTCTTGTAGCTAAGCAGCTGCTGAGCTGGACACACACTACAAGCTCTTTAGGGTGCTTTTTATGCATGTGCTCTGAAGTAAACAGTGCAGAAGCACTGCTGGTCATTTGTGCTCTTTGCATCTCAGTATAGGTATTATATCAAACCAGCTTTCCTTGCTCTGTATACGTGTTGTTTGTTTCCAGTGTTGTCTCTGCACATTTTACTCTTTAGAAAGAGGGGAGGCTAGGGAACAGCTTAAAAGTTATATCACTGCTCCACGTATTGCAATTATTAATTTTGTGCTAGGTGTCATGTGCTGTAATGTAAACAATGCAAATGTGCCGCATGCTATTTTTTGCGGATGTGATGACACTGCAACGCACCTTCTCTGCCACTGCCCAACCTTTCATGCTGAACAATGTGCTTTGCCAGTTATACTCCATCTCAGTAGTTCCTTGCAGCACTGGGGCAGCGGCAGGGCTTCTTAGCCAATAGGAAGGCTGAATTCCCCTCGAGATGTGTTCATCCATGCTGCGTCAGCTGCTCAGCGTCTGCTTGCCATTCTTTCGATACATCTGCCACTGTAGGAGCAGTGACGCAACAGATGTTCCTATGTTGTAACTATGGGCTGCGTTTCCATGAATGCTACTGTGTGACTTCGCTTCATCGACACGCTATCTTAGTAGTTCGATACAGCTTCCTTAGCCAGTTTTAGTAAAAGTGAACGCCCTGATAAATGTTCACATGCACCGCGTCATCTGCTCAGCGTGTATTTGGAGTTTACTCACCACTGTCATCATGTACCGTACTAAAGTGGAGTAGGAAATTAATTATGCAGTGAACAATGAGGCCTTTGTAACGTTCAGCATCGTCAATGCATCACCATTGCTACTGCTGTGGTGCCACTTGATAAATAGAAACCGAACGACTTTTACTGCCTGTGTAGTCCTAGGAGTGTCAAAACAAACAGCTGATCTCAATAAGAACAACAAAAAATACCTAATGCATGAGATGAGACTAGGCAGTGATGGATTTTAGCATTTATTTGTTGCTGTCAGGGCGTACAGCTAGTAAAAGTGCAAATTGAGATCGAAGCGGGTGGTCTGTGCAGCATGGGCGGTGCCATGTTGCTGCGTAATCACGGTTAGGGTGGCAACTAATGTTACCAGTGCTAACTGTCACAGTAATTCACAGTACAAGACAGGCATGCCTGAAGGGCCTAACATCTGAGAATCTTTTGTGAACGTCACCATGTAGCCTGCACCGAAGGACAACGGACTAGGCAACGTGAGAGACGTGAGGCGTGGAATTGACGAGGGAACAATATTTAGCTTCATGCACCTTCGCAACGATCCATCTCCTTACATTAATTATCTGCCATCATCTCAACAAACTCATTGCAGTTCGACTTGTCAATATAACATGGATGTATTGTGCCATTGTCATGATCTAAATAAAAAAAAAATTGAAGAAAATTGCATCAGGTGTTCTGCAAAAACAAAAAAATACAGAAGGAGGTGAACCCTCGTTTCTTATATGGGAGTAGGCAAGAGAGAAAGGTCCTTTGTGTGCTGGTCGAGTAAAGAAAGACTGCCTCTGTACATGAAGAGCAGGCCACCTACTTGTACTACACATTCTATGCTTCTATTTCGGCTGATATTATACCATTTTAAAGAATTCTGGTGGTAGAATACTCCTTGGAAGACACTTGACAACTTTTATAGCATAACTAAAATGAGCTGGTGGGAGTAGGGCGACAGCACACAAAGGTGTATGCGGTGGACGATGCCACTGATCATTACATGCACAGTACAAAACCCGGAAGGGCAGATAGTGTTCCCTTGAGCTGCAGCCTGCTTCGCGGGACCGTCTCGGGAGGCTAAGAGCAGGACACCGGTATGGACAAACACAGATCACTCGAACACGCCACCGTTCGCGTGACCGTACACGTGAACGACTAAGCGATGGTGTCACAGCATGGGGCAAACATATTCGCTTACTATCCGGTCGCGGTGAGTCAGCCTTCCTTGACTTGTCGCGCGCCCATGTGAACGTTCTATGGGTAGTACTTCGGCTAGCGTGCATTAGTGTATGAAAGGCGCAATAAAAGACCTTTTGATTGTTTACACTACTGTGTTGTCGTTCCTTTGTCCCAAGAGCCCGTGTGAGACCCCACAAGCTCAAGTATGGGCTCCTCGGAAGGGCGAAGGATGTGGGAATTATGAAGGTTCATATTTCCCCGCGTCCTTACGCGCGCCACGGAAGCGAGCAGAGCAGACGCCTTTTTCCCTCTTCCCGTTCGGGGAGCCAAACGGCTTTTCGTGTGGTGGCGCGATCCTCTTGGAAACCGGTTGCAAACGTAGCGGTGACGTGTACACGGAGCCCCGTGCTCATTGGACCGAGCCCAGAACGAGGCGGGGCGGTCGCGATCGGCGCGACCGGCGCACGCCGGAGAAATGGGAGACGACTGCGAGCCGCGACGAAGGACAGAGCTCAGGTAACCATCTTGTTCCCTTCCTTTGTCGTGCCCTACCTCGTTCGACCACTATCGACCCTGACAAACGTCGAGGTCGACTCTATAGCCTGCTTCCACGCGAATTCCCATGGAGCAATAAACCCTTTTTATACTTGTTACACTATCGTGTGTTGTCGTGTTTCTGCCTGTCCTTGTACCGCTGAACCCCGGTAGTACAAGGCGAGCACAAGGGAGTTGGCCGTCAAGCCTAAGCCTTACGACAAAGGCGGCTTGAGAGAACACGGAGACTACAACTGGCGCCCAACGTAATTTCTCGTTTGCAGACGCAATCGAGCAGCCGGCTCCCGCGACACGATGACGAGCCCGCAGTACGAACTTGGCGATCTCATGGAGTTGGCCAATATTTACAGTCGGGCCAGGGAAAACTTGGGCCTCGTCGCATCGGCCGCGTCACCCACAAATGTGGGCATTGCTAACACGTACTGCACTACCGCACCCGCTACAAATGTAGGAGTGCCCGACCCCGCGCACCTCACCAACACGCCGGCATTCTTCGGCGGGTTATCGAACCTATTCTCTTTAGTCGGGGAAATCTTGGTTCCCTCCGTGCGCGCCGTCAACACAGCGGATTACGGCGGCGGTTCCCGGAGCCCCTTTTCGAACGGCGAAGAACCTCCGTCCGCCACACGCGTCCCCAGAACGTCGGAAAATTTCGGTGTACACTACCCAGGGCCTGACTCAGACGAGGTCGTACCCGTAGCAAATGCGCCCGCCGCCGGCGCAGCCGCCCCGGGCACTTTGAGCGCGCACTCGGTCTGGCCAAAGTGTGCAACTCCGTCGGCTCTCCGTCACGCAGCGAGATCGCCACGCGTCACGGAGCCCGATAGTGACCGGTGCCCAGTAAACACGGGGGCCTCCGCAATCGGGCCGGACAGTGTTGGCGGTTCCAATAGCGGAGGAATGCCTGCAGACGCGGCAAACCCCGTGCACATGCTCGCGAGCGCTTTGCAACAGGTGTTGCAAACCGCGATTTCACCCGGGCCTCGGATCGGAGTACCGATACCGGCGTACAGTGGTTACGGCGATCAGATGAGCGCCAATTTCTTTTTACAGGCTTTGCGACAGTACGAGCAAGCGACTGGAATGCGCGAGAGTGCGGTGTTGGAGAGAGTTCTCCCGGTTGCTCTAGTCGGCCAGGCCGCCCGGTGGTACCGTTTGGTTGGCCACACGGTGAGCAGCATGGACGAGTTTCGTAGGCTATTCAGAGACGAATTCCTTCCATACGACTACCGACTGCAGATGCGGAGGGAGTTGGAGCTACGCACGCAAGCCCTGGACGAATCGCTGGTGGAGTATGTCCGAGCGATGCAGGAGCTTTTCGAGTACGCGGATCCGAGTGCTTCGAACACGGAGCGAGTGGAACGAGTAATTCGACAAAGTCATCCTACCTTTGCACTTTACCTGCGCGGTTCACGTTGCAGAGACCTGAACGAGCTGGCCGCAGAATCACGCCGGGTGTAAGCCGAAATCTCGGCAGCCCGCGCGTATCGACCACCGCCGCCTCCATCGGAGTCCTTGGAACCAAGCTGCGCTTGGCACAGCAGCGGGCGCACTAGCAGCGAACACGCTGCGATGCCGGGTCGGTCCTTGGGTGCACCCGGGCCGTTCGAAATCTCGGACCGCGCCCTCGATCCCTACTCATACGGGTGGAGGACCGCGCAAGCAAGACAGTCAGGAGGCTTGTCCGGCGCGCAACATCACGCCCGATCAGACGATCACAGACCAGTGACGCAGCTAGGCGGACCCGATAGAAACGCGATCACGTACGGCCGACCTCACCCCAACGATTGGGGATCGGCGGAGCAGCCCCGCTTCGCTCAAGCCACGGCGAGGAACACCGTGCGCTGTTTCAACTGTGCCCAGACGGGACACATCGCGCGTGAGTGCTCTAACCAGCAGGGAAACGAGGCGGGCCGCCAGTAACACTGCCGGCGGCCACGGCAACAGCCTGCGAGGCAAACACCATCGCGGCATCTTCAGTCTTCCGAGTCGGAGCGCTGAACAACGTGAATGCCCCTTTTATAGATCTCGCAATCGCGGGGACTACCTTCAAAGCACTACTCGATACCCGTGCAAGTGCATCGATGATCGGAGACGAGGTCGCCTCCCACCTCGAACAGAGAGGGGTCAAGTTACGGCAGCGAAAACTACCTCTTCAATTGGCGTGCGGAGAGGCCTCCTCGAACGGCGATGTGCGACTCGTCGTGCGCTGGAATCAGCGGCGGCAGAGGCAGCGATTCATTCATCTGACGGACCTCACGGTCCCAGTAATCCTCGGCCGAGATTTCTTGGCGAAGAGTGGCATTGTGATCGACTTCGGCAATGGTGGTTACCGGGAACACTCGTTGGCGCCGCTCGTGCATTTCGCCGCACCGGCATTCGCCGAAGTGGAAAGGAGGAATCTTTTCGAAGAGAGCAACGCGTCCCGCGCGCGGCCGAAACCGCTGGCGGTGGCCTGTCAACACGGATTTTCGCCGAGACCGGATCGGAAAAGGTGCGATCTCCTGGCAGACGTCGGTGATCTGACAGAGCACGAGCGAGACCGCGTCTTATCGTTGTTAAACGACTTCGATGAGATGTTTACAGACCGCCCAGGATGCACGAAGTCGGTACAACACCGCATCGAGACGGGCGACGCGCAGCCTTGGAAATCCAACTCTAGACCGGTCAGTCCTGCCAAACGGGAGGCAATTGACGCTACAGGAGCTGCTCGAGGCTGGCATCGTCCGGCGGTCCACGAGCCCCTGGGGTTTCCCAGTCATGCTCATCCCCAAAAAGGATGGGCATAGAGTTTCTAAATAAAAAACCTAGAGGGAAAAGTGGCGCTAGTGTCTACGGGGGTTCTCCTGAATGTCGCCTCAACCTACATGGGAATGATGGGAAGTACAGGCTTCGGATTGACTTCTGTCTTGAAACTGGTGGTGTTTGCATGCGGCGCAGTAAACGAAGCTGTATTAAAACATTTTCATGCAAAAATTAATTTTATTTATGTTGTGTTCTATATAATGCATAATACATTGAATAAAGTTTCGATGACTTTGAGATTGAAGCATGGTTTACCACCAGGGTATGCATCGTTCTGCCTGATTTAGCGCCATTGAATAATTATTTATTTACTTTCACAACAGCAATAACAACCGTGCATGTGCTTATATAAAAAATACTCACCAAATATTTGTGGGAATAAAAATTTTGTATTATGAGAAAAGTGTTGCGCCTTTGAGAGAAATGTTACAAGTGTCGTCTGCTACGACGCCTGCTCGCTGCGAACGCGAGGAAAGTGAACTTTTCTCGCAGACGCACTTGCGTCTGCGCAGACGCACTTGCGAACTGTCTCGCTCTTTCGAAAGGCTGCATCGGCTGTCACGATTGATGAACGTCTTCGAGTACTTTTAAACACATCTGCTGCAGTGCTATCTTGGACGCTTGTGGCCTCTTACGAGCATGCTTCACTATATTTTATGTTGACGTACCGCTTCTTCTGAAGTGCGCGCCAGCAACTGTTATGTCGTGGCTTTGCGCTTACCCGTTTTGCGACAGCAGACTACAGCCAGGAAGCAGCAACCTTTCCTACCACAAGTAAGTTTGTGTTCTCAAATGTCCTGAAACAACCATTTCAATGAACACATAAACGAGTAATGTGCAATGAAGCCCTCAATCAAATTTGATTGTCAAGCCAGTAGAAGAGCAACTATGTAGCAAACAAAATGCTTTATCCAAGCAGTCAGCAGTTGCTTTCTCGTCAGGGCTTCGTCAACACGCCGCGACACAAGCATCGTTCCAGCCGCTAGCTCAGCACGCTATCGCCATAGAATAAAGAACCCTATCGCTACTTCTAGCGACCAAACAAATACAGAGAGCTCGAGAGTTTTGCGCCGCACTGCAACACTGTGGATTGTAGCAACTGCGCTTGGAACAAAACAAGCGAAACCAAAACTGACAAAAAATACCTGTAGACTAGTTCGCCAGTCAACAGAATACCAATCCCTAGCCTGTACTTCCCATCATTCCCATGATAGTTGAACGATCGCAGCGCCACATTGCCCTCTAGTTATAGTAATATGAAACTCTATGAGGATGGGAGTTCCCGTCTCTGTGTGGACTACCGGCGGCTGAATACAGTCACGAAGAAGGATGCGTACCCCTTCCCAAGGGTGGACGAGATAGTTTCCAACCTCGGCGGAGCGAAGTACTTCTCTACGTTGGATGCTAGCAAAGGTTATCTCAAAGTAGAGATGCGGCCAGGCGACGAGTGCAAAACGGCATTTACTTGCCACAGGGGCCTCTACGAATTCGTGCGGATGCCCTTCGGTCTCTCCGGAAGTCCGAGCACGTTTCAACGGCTGATAGACCGCGTACTTGGGGACGCCAAATGGCATCACGCGCTCGCCTATCTCGACGATATCGTCGTGTACTCGCACACCTTTGAAGAGCACTTGGATCATCTCCGAGACGTCCTGGGAAAACTCCGGACAGCCGGCCTCACACTCAACCCGGCCAAGGCGCAAATCTGCAGAGCAGAAGTGAGCTTGCTCGGTTACCGGGTGGAACGAGGGTAGGTGTCCCCGGACCCGGAGAAACTTCGAGCAATCGTCGAGTTTCCAGAACCGCAAGACGTGAGTGGTGTACGCCGCTTTCTTGGGATGGTAGGCTACTACCGACAGTTCATTCCCAACTGCGTATGCATGCAAGCCCCGTTAACAAAACTGTTGAAGAAGGGCATGGCTTGGGAATGGGGGCAGGAGCAACGGCAAAGCTTCCGCCATCTCGCTCAGGCCATAGCAGACACAGCCTCACTGAAACTACCGGACCTAAACAGGCATTTCGTGATCCAGACAGATGCCTGCGATTTCGGAATTGGTGCAGTGCTCCTTCAGGCAGAAGGGACTGAGCTACGCCCGGTGGCATTCGCAAGCCGCGCGATGACGCTGGCAGAGCGCAACTATTCAGTGACGGAGAAGGAATGTTTGGCAGTGATCTATGCACTCCGAAAATTCGAGATGTACGTAGAAGGAACAAGATTCACAGTCGAGACCGATCACATGGCCTTGACTTGGCTGACCCGCCTCCGTGAGCCAAGCGGGAGGCTTGCGCGTTGGGCCCTGATCTTACAGCGCTTCGAGTTCGAGATCCGCTATCGCAAAGGAACCACAAACGTGGTCGCCGATGCGCTGTCACGGGCGCCGGTGAAGGACACCCTACCAGCCGGTCACGAGGAG
The DNA here is from genome assembly GCF_013339745.2 of Dermacentor silvarum. Lineage (NCBI taxonomy): Eukaryota > Metazoa > Arthropoda > Arachnida > Ixodida > Ixodidae > Dermacentor > Dermacentor silvarum. The sequence goes on along the minus strand of NC_051161.1, from coordinate 171,801,704 downwards.
GAGGAGGGGGCAGCAGAGCCGCTCTCATCGCGGGGAAGCCGGGGAGAAGGGAAAACCCCGCCGGCACAAAACCAAGAGCACGTGCATCTCGTTAGAGTGAGACCACCCCTCGAGATTGCATTCAGCAAAGATCAGCTCATCAGGGCTCAAAAGGACGACACTCACTGTCAAAACCTGGTCGCCAGCCTCAGGGAAGAGACGGACCCAGAGAGAGGACTCGGAGAGCGCACGGAAACCGCCGGTACGACGGTAGGTGCGGGCTCTAGGGCAGATGAGACTGAGCTGAAGAGCTATCTGCTTGATGCAGACGGAGTTTTGCTGAAATACGTGCCAGGCAAAGAAGACTCAAATGAGAGATTCAAAGCCGTCATCCCGCGCCAACTCAGACGAGCGGCATTGCAGCATTACCACGACATAGATGGCCACGGGAGCGCACCAAAGACATGGAAGAAACTATGTCGATACGCAACCTGGCCTGGCATGAAGCGTGATGTATGTAAATACGTGCAAACCTGCCACGTCTGCCAAGCAAGAAAGCCGAGAGGCGGGAAGCCGCCCGGCTTGCTGCAACCGATTGTGAGCACAAAACCATGGGAACTTGTGGCGTGCGATTTGATCGGGCCGCTGCCGCGAAGTAAGAGAGGGCACAAATTTGTGCTAGTCATCACTTGCCACTTCAGTGGAATCGCTGAACTCTACCCGCTACGAGCAGCGACAACGAAGGAGGTCCTGAAAAAACTATCGGAGACCTTCTGCCGTTATGGGTTCCCAGAGCGGCTGATCACCGATAACGCATCGTATTTCACGTAGAAAATCTTCGGAGATACATGCGCAGCGATGGGTGTCCGCCAGGTGAAGACAACGTCCTAACATCCTCAGTCGAATGTGACGGAGCGCCGGAATCGAGAGGTGAAGCCACTACTTGGGGCATACGCCCAAGCGCACAACGACTGGGACGAGCACCTAGATGCGATCTCCTTCGCCCTAAGAACGAGTGAAAACCGTTCGACAGGTTTCACGCCAGCTTTCCTGATGTTCGGGAGAGACCTCCAGACGCCAACGGACACAATCTTATCCAAACGGACAGATTCAGCCGGCACAAGAACACCAATTGCCGACTATGCACGGCGGCTGCGTGATCGCCTGGCAAACGCCATGATAGAAGCGAATCGCAACCGCGCAGAGGCAAGGGCGAGTCAAAAGGCCTCCTATGACCGAGCGCATCGGGACATGGAATTCCAAATGGGAGACCTAGTCCTGAAACGCAACCACGCGGTCAGCGACGCGAGCACAGGGTTTGCTGCTGGTTTAGCACCCAAATGGGTTGGACCCTTCGAAGTTGCTGAGAAGGAGTGCATCTTTGTCCCTGCGCCGTGCTACTGCGGGGCTGGAGTAGCACAACCCATCCGATCAGAGGTCGACGATGGACAACCCAACAAGTGCACCATGCCCTTGTCGGCTGACCCTGGTGTGGCTGACTTCGGGGGATGTCACGAGACAATGGGTTCTGGCGAGAAGGAACCTGAAGACATCGCCCCGCCGACTGCATTGAGGGAACCGCAACAGCGAGTAGGTTAGTTGTGGCGAGACCGCCATAACAATGCGCCACTGGAGTCAAGGGGGCGTTCGGTCTTAAGGGGGGAGGGATGTGGGAATTATGAAGGTTCATATTTCCCCGCGTCCTTACGCGCGCCACGGAAGTGAGGAGAGCAGACGCCTTTTTCTATCTTCCCGTTCGGGGAGCCAAACGGCTTTTTGTGCGGTGGCGCGATCCTCTTGGAAACCGGTTGCAAACGCAGCGGTGACGTGTACGCGGACCCCGCGCTCATTGGACCGAGCCCAGAATGAGGCGGGGCAGTCGCGATCGGCACGACCGGCGCACGCCGGAGAAATAGGAGACGACTGCGAGCCGCGACGAAGGACGGAGCTCAGGTAACCATCTTGTTCCCTTCCTTTGTCGTGCCCTACCTCGTTCGACCACTATCGACCCCGACAAACGTCGAGGTCGACTCTATAGCCTGCTTCCACGCGAATTCCCATGGAGCAATAAACCCTTTTTATACTTGTTACACTATCGTGTGTTGTCGTGTTTCTGCCTGTCCTTGTACCGCCGAACCCCAGTAGTACAAGGCGAGCACAAGGGAGTTGGCCGTCAAGCCTAAGCCTTACGACAAAGGTGGCTTGAGAGAACCCGGAGACTACAAGGTGAGCGGCGTCTGGTGGCGCGGTAGCCATTTGGTGTCTCAGTCGTTGCAGGCGGAGATGTCGAATGGCACGGAGGGGAAGCGTAACGCCGGCTTTGAGAAGAGGCCCCTCAAGAAAACACATCGCGCTCACACGTCGCACCCGCGACGCTACTCTTGTTGGCATTTGTGGCAAAAACGTGATATATGGCTGCGATAACTACAGTAATAGCAGATGGGAAGAGACGGATGCCAAAACGGGTGGAAGGGGGCACTCGGTGTGCAGGGTGATAGTGCATTCAGATGGGCCAATGAAGGCTGAAGTAGCATTGAATGGACATTGGCCGGAGGAGAGACACCAACCCGCGCGTATGTGCATAGAGGCAACGCTGAACGGACACTGGGTGGAGGCGCAGTGGCAATCTGCACGTGTGTTGGTAGGGGGTGAGGGGCAGGAGGTTCCAAATGCGCAGAACATGTCATGAACACAAGATCCTCCTTGATGACGTTGCACAAGGCTACACCAGAAGGCTGAGCAGGAAGCACCAATGGAGGTGACAAGCCAAGTGATTGTAGTTCTTAGCGTATGATCGCCCGGATCATCATACACAAGTCAGGGTCTGCCGCAGAACGGTGTTCACTGAAGTCTGGCTGCAAGCGTACGGGCTCGAGCTCGTGGAGGTGCTGGCACGTCAAGACGATGTCAGCAACGGTAGCCAGGTTTTTGACGGCGAGCGCATTGAAGTCCACAGTCCCAATACCTTTAAGAATGTGGCGTATCCTGTCTGACTTGGCCATTGCATCATTGACACGGCGACAGAGTGCAAGCACATCCTCCATGTACGATGTGTAGGACTCGCTGGAGTGTTGTTTGCGAGCATCCAGAGTTTTCTTCGCAAGCGCAGAGTGAACCGACGGCGTACCAAAAACTTGTCGAAGCTGCTGCTTGAAGTTCGCCCAATCGGAGAAATCAATCTCATGGTTGAAAAACCAGGTCTTCGCCACACCGGTCAGGTAGAATGAGACATGGCAGAGCATGTGGAGATCATCCCACCGGTTAGCAGAGCTTACGCACTCATCGTAATACAACTAACATAGCGCAGTAAGGACGAGGGACAAGTCGAGACAGGACTGCGCTACGTTAGTTCTATTACGATGAATAACCAACATGCCCAAACCTATTCCCTTCTCACGCGCTCATAATTGTCCAGCCACTCTTCAACATCTTCACCGCGAAGACCAGAGAAAAGATGGGAATCGCGCTGGTGGCCAATGATGATCCCAGAAGGCAGTGGCTTGCGGAGGCGGGATGGTTAGCATCTGGCTGTTCGTCCTGCGACATGCTGGTGGACAGTAGGCAAAAGCGGCGACCTGAACGAAGCTCCAGAGGGTAGGCAAGGCGTGCAGAGGACGGGGGACCAAGAAGCATCTCCACCACTTGTGACATCACAGTAAGGGCTGACCTTTATTGCATACGAGCCTCGGCACAGTCTACACTGATGATGCACCCACACGCGCAATGAAGGTGAAGGGAACAAACACACAAGATCATGATAATATACAGATGATGAAGAAGCGCACAATAAATGCCCACACACTGTCCATTTCTGGAGCGCTGAAATTCATGACAGGCATGTAATGTTTTTATCTGGAGGGCCTTAATGCTTAATTCATGTCTGAACATAGTCAAAAAGTGGCTTTTTGCCAAATCGAAACTAATTTTTTTGGTAAAGTACTTGATGTCATACAAAAGAACTATGCCAGAAGAATATTCTAAAATAAAATTTGTCATTGTACCTATACTCCATTTTGCAAGTAACTTGCAGCCCTGCAGAAGATAAGAGGCATACACAGGCAATATCCCTGCACAGCGGTATATATATTGCTGCGGTGCGACCTGGGCACGGTCGCACCGCAGCAATGATGGTCGCTAACCCGTTCACTCTCGTTATACACATTTGCATCGGCCTGCTGATTTCAACGAAGAATGTGCGCACCGAATCCGCTGTGCTGGCCCAACCTGCGCAGCTGCTCGAGACTGCCACCTTCGACGTGCCGGACCGATTCAGTGGAGCGCCTTGGGACGACTGGCCGCGTCACTCGACAGCGACAGCGCCACTGTGCTACGGGACTACAAAAGGCATTCCACCACCTCTCGAGACCACTGGGCACGGTCGCACCGCAGCAATGACGGTCACTAACCCGTTCACTCGCGTTGTACAGGTAAAACGGCGTTATGGCCTCTGTTACCGATCTAGCGACCCATTTCTGTTGGTGCTGCTGTGCCCACGGCCTTCCTTATGTGCGGGCCTTTGCATTATCATCAAAAAGTTGCTTATATTGAGCGGGGACGTTGAGACCAACCCAGGCCCCAATTTAAAACAAATACTTGAACAATTGAAAGTTATAGCTAACGACATTAGCAACATAAAAGAAAAAAGGCTAGCCGACATCGAGAATAAACTGGATGCGATTGACAATCTAGAACAAAAACTCGAACACTGTGTAAAAGAAACTGCGGCAACAATCGAGGTTATAAAAAGATTGGAAAAACGCGTTGATGACCTTGAGAACCGTAGCCAAAGGTCGAACCTCATCGTGTACGGCTTGACAGAAAAGAAAGGAGAGACCAGCAAGGATCTTGAATCAGCTGTCAACGACAACATATTGACACGTCAATTCAGTACATTTCCGTGTGTTGTGCAGTTGTAGTTTGTTTGCGCTTTATTTTGCGCGCCGTGAAGGATTCGGGCGAGAGAGACAAAGACGACGAAGAAGACGTTCTGCTCGATCGGAGCTGTTCTGCTGTGTGACCGGTTGTTGCTTGTGTTGTTATTACCGTGACAAATTGGTGGAGGTGCTGGGTATCATCCTATGCCCTAATTTGACCTCCCGACGCTTCAAGTCCCAACCACCATTCCCGCGATTCCGGAGGAAAACCGGGCACTTCGCCACAGCCGCCGCTTGCAGGGACTACCTCCTGAATACGGCCCATTGAGCCCAGTAAGAATGTCAACCACAGGGGCAAGTACGAGTCAGACGCAAGAGAGCGACACAGTCCAATCCACTTCTACCCCGAGTGTCGTCTATCCAGCGCACGTTCCGAAGTCATTTCATGGTGACGTGTTCGAGGACGTGGAAGATTGGCTTGAGCACTTCGATCGAGTCGCCGCAGTCAATGAATGGGACGACTCTAAGAAACTGCGCTACGTTTACTTTGCCCTTGAAGACTACGCTCGCACATGGTTCGAGAATCATGAGGGCTCCATCACTAGCTGGCAAGATTTCCGACGACAGCTTCGCGAGACCTACAGCAGCCCCGAAAGGAAAGAAAAGGCCGAACAGGCTCTGCAGAGTCGGTTTCAGAAGCCAAATGAAAGCGTGGCCATGTTTGTCGAGGACATGTCCCGCTTGTTCCGACGTGCTGATCCAGGTATGGCCGAGACAAAGAAAGTTCGCCTCTTAATTCGAGGGGTGAAAGAACAACTCTTCGCTGGGCTCATGCGCAACCCTCCAGCTACCGTCGCCGAGTTCATGACTGAAGCGACTACAATGGAGCGAGCGCTGCAGCAACGATCCCAACAGTACGATCGCCAAAGCACCGTCGCCGCCGTGTCATGTTTCACCTGCGGACATGATTTAGCAGCACTCCGAGAGCTTGTGCGAAGCGTTGTGCGCGAAGAGCTTGAGGAAGTTCGCAAAACTGCTTGTCAGCCGACTGTTACTGCGCTTGGTGACATCATTCGTGACGAAATCAGGACCGTGACCCAACCATTGGCACCAACGCAAGCGGAAGCTCCAGTCCTGACATATGCCGAAGCCTTACGGGGCCCTCAACCATCTACGGTACGACGTTTGCCTTCCCCTGTTTCAGCTCTGCCGCCACGTCAATTTCCCGCTACAAATGTAAACTCGTATGAGTATGTAGGCCCGCGAGATATCACACGGAAATCAAACGTGTGGCGCACCTCGGATAATCGGCCACTTTGCTACCACTGCGGCGAAGCGGACCATCTGTATCGTCAGTGCCCTTATCGGAGGATGGGCCTTCAGGGATTTCACCCTAACGCGCGTCGACCAAGTAATGGTGAGCGCCCACGCGAGATTGAGCAGTTCCTGGCCTCTCAACAGTCATGTTCTCCCGCACAAAGAAGCCAATCACGTTCACCATCTCCTCGGCGCATCATCTCGCCTAGCCGTTACTCTACGTTTTCTGATGTTCGCAACAGGTCCCCAAGTTCACGCCCACGCCAGGAAAACTGAGGACAGTGACCTCCGGGGGTGGGGCCGCTGCTGATCGTCCTGACAAACACCCTCCGACACAAAAAGTTCACGACGACGATTTATCCGCCACGCCATGTTCTGATAACGACGCAGAACTTTCCGCCGATATTACAGTAACCGTCGACAATTACCAGGTCACCGCCCTCGTTGATACCGGCGCCGACTACTCCGTTATGAGTGGTGAATTGGTGGCTACTCTCCGAAAGGTGACCACACCATGGAATGGTCCCCAACTCCGTACTGCGGGTGGTCATCTCGTGACACCGGTTGGAAGGTGCACTGCCCGAGTGCATATCTGCGGCTCTGCCTTCATTGGATCCTTCGTCATTCTGCGGGAATGTTCCAGGCAGCTCATCTTAGGAATGGACTTTCTTAGAGAATATGGGGCCATTATAAATCTTCGAGAGCTGTTGGTAACATTTTCTCGTAACGCAATCTCGCACGAATGCAAAGTGCACAAGATAGCTTTGCGTGTCTCTGATGATTCCGTGACCATACCACCTCGTTCCAGTGTACTGGTTACCGTAGTGAGCGACAAGGACCGAAATGCCCTTGGAGTTGTTGAAACCAATGTGTCCATCCTCTTCTCTCGTCAAGTATGCGTCGCCCGCGGCCTCCTCGAACTGACCAAACAACCTGCTGAAATCCTAATCACGAACTTCAGTCGCGAATACCAGCACTTCACGAGGCACGCTGTTGTCGCTTACTTCGAAGAAATCGGCGACGCGAGAACCAGCCTATCACTCGCAGAACTTTCCTCCGCCCAACACGATGAGAACCAGTTTACTATTCAACTCGATGTGAATTCTAAACTATTGGCTCAACAACAAGATAGTCTTCGCTCTCTTTTGCTTTCCTTTAGCGACTGTTTTGCCACGACGTCAAAAATCAAGCAGACACCCGTTGCGAGGCACAGAATTATAACCGAACCCGCCGAAAGACCCATCCGACAGCATGCCTACCGTGTGTCTCGAAGAGAACAAGACGCCATTCGTGAACAAGTCAAGCAAATGCTTGCTGACGACATCATTCAGCCATCTACAAGTCCATGGGCGTCACCAGTGGTGCTAGTTAAAAAGAAAGACGGCACACTGCGTTTCTGCGTTGATTATCGCAAACTCAACAACGTTACAAAGAAAGACGTCTATCCGCTACCTCGCATCGACGACTCACTGGACCGACTTCGACACTCCAGATATTTTTCATCCATGGATCTGCGTAGTGGTTATTGGCAAATAGAGGTCGATGACCGTGACCGGGAAAAGACCGCATTTATTACTCCTGACGGACTCTTTGAATTCAAGGTTCTTCCTTTTGGTCTGTGCTCCGCCCCTGCGACTTTTCAAAGAATGATGGACACTGTTTTATCCGGTCTTAAGTGGCAAACGTGTCTTGTTTATTTGGACGACGTCGTCGTTTTTTCGGAGACTTTCGAGCAGCATCTCCAGCGTCTTCGTGCAGTGCTTGATGCGCTCCGAACTGCAGGCCTGTCACTCAAGCCCGAAAAATGCCACTTCGGTTACGAGGAGCTGAAATTCCTTGGTCATGTCATAAGCTGCGATGGAATTCGCCCGGATCCTGAAAAGACGCGAGCTGTTGCAGCCTTCCCAACGCCTACGAACAAACGCGAGGTTCGCCGTTTTTTGGGACTTTGCGCGTATTACCGTCGCTTCGTACCAAATTTTTCGAAAATAGCTGAGCCCTTGCATTACCTCACAAGAGACAATGTCGCTTTCGTTTGGAACCCCGAGCAACATCGCGCTTTTTGTGACCTACAACAACGACTTCAAACTCCTCCAATCCTCGGTCACTTTGACGAAGACGCCGACACTGAAGTACACACAGACGCGAGCAATGTCGGTCTCGGCGCCGTCCTTGTGCAGCGGCAAGAAGGTATAGAAAGAGTGATCGCCTACGCTAGTCGTGCCTTGTCATCGGCCGAATCCAACTACTCGACTACAGAAAAAGAATGTCTAGCTGTTGTGTGGGCGATATCCAAGTTCCGACCATATTTGTACGGAAGACCTTTCAAAGTAGTCAGTGACCACCATTCGTTGTGTTGGCTTGCCGGTCTCAAAGACCCCTCAGGCCGCCTTGCTCGATGGAGTCTTCGCCTTCAGGAGTTCGACGTTACGGTTGTCTATAAGTCGGGACGCAAGCACACAGATGCCGACTGTCTGTCCCGCGCTCCTGTAGAAACGACTTCGCCTGAGCTAGCTGAAGACGACAGTTTCCTCTGCGCCGTCACAGCGTCTGACTTGGCTCAGCAACAGCGTGATGACCTGGAGCTTCGCCCGCTCATCGACTACCTTGAGGGCCAACTTACACAGCCACCACGTCCATTCCGACGCATAATTTCGTCGTTCTTTCTCCGCAACAACGTCTTATACAAGCAAAGCTTTGACTCCAGCTCTCAAGCCGATCTTCTGGTGGTACCATCTGCGATGCGAGAAGAGATCCTGCATGCTTGTAATGACGAACCGTCCTCTGGCCATTTGGGGTTCACACGTACTCTCGGGCGTATCCGCCACAAGTACTACTGGCCTAAACTGTCCCGTACCGTTAAGCAATACGTGAAGACTTGCCGAGACTGCCAGCGGCGCAAGACGCCGCCTATAAAACCAGCTGGCTTGTTACAACCTGTCGAACCACCTCGGGCACCTTTTCAACAAGTCGGAATGGACTTGCTTGGACCATTTCCTAAATCTTCGGCTGGCAACCGATGGATAATAGTTGCGACAGATTATCTCACTCGTTACTGTGAAACAAGACCACTTCAACGAGCTACTGCTAACGACGTCGCCAATTTCTTCATGCATGATATCGTCCTCCGCCATGGCGCACCAGCAGTGGTTATTACCAACAGAGGGACCACTTTCACAGCCCAACTCCTGGATGAAGTGATGACCCTCAGCGGCACTGTTCATCGTCGGGCAACAGCTTATCATCCACAGACGAACGGCCTAACCGAACGGCTCAACAAGACCATCGCTGACATGCTCTCAATGTATGTCGACGTGGATCATAAGAACTGGGACAGCGTCCTTCCTTTCGTAACCTTCGCCTATAATACCGCCGTTCAAGAAACCACAGGATTTACCCCTTTCCGCTTGCTTCACGGCCGCGAGGTTACCACAATGTTAGACGTAATGCTCCTGCCCGACGCCTTCGCATCTACCATAGTGAATGCTGCCCAATATGCTCAGTGTGCCGAGGAAGCTCGTCAGCTAGCTCGCCTGCGCATTCGCTCTCAGCAACACTACGATGCTCACAGGTACAACCTCCGACACAGAGAAGTTACCTACCACCCCGGAGATAAAGTATGGATCTGGAGTCTCGTCCGCCAGCGCGGGAGGTCGGAGAAACTTCTCCGGCATTATTTCGGGCCTTACCGGGTTCTTCAACGCCTCAACGACGTCAACTACACAGTTGTTCCAGAGAGCACCACGCGAAGCTCCCGCCGTACACCACAACCGGACATCGTTTCATGTGGCTAGGATGAAGCCATATTACGCACGCTGACCACCTACCTTCCCTACTTCGAAGGCATCGAGACGATGCTTTTCCAGGGGGGGAATAATGACACGTCAATTCAGTACATTTCCGTGTGTTGTGCAGTTGTAGTTTGTTTGCGCTTTATTTTGCGCGCCGTGAAGGATTCGGGCGAGAGAGACAAAGACGACGAAGAAGACGTTCTGCTCGATCGGAGCTGTTCTGCTGTGTGACCGGTTGTTGCTTGTGTTGTTATTACCGTGACAATATTTAAAGATATACTGGAACTGGAACCGGTCGCCATCGAACGTATCCACTGTATAGGAAAACGGAGGGCAGAGAAAACACAACCGGTAATCCTCAAGCTTTTGGATTCAAGTAAGAAAATGCCCATACTAAGAAGTTGCAAGAAACTTAAAAGGAACCAAACTTTCAATCAGAGAAGATTTTAGCCAACGAATCCGAGATATCAGAAAGAAGTTATGGGATAGCGCTAAAACAAACCAAGAAAATCGGGACAAGGTCTCTCTCTCTTTCGATAAACTTTTTATTAATGACAGCATATTTATTTGGGACGAAACTAAGAATGAAAGAGTGCCTTTGCAAGAAAAGGCAGAAAGAAACCGTCCAAAAACCCGCAGTCAAACAAAAGAACCAAACGAACAGTACTAAACGTGAATGCCAGAAGCATACTGAACAAATTAGAAGATTTAGAAAGCCTGCTTCTTGCGCATGCTCCTGACATTGTCGGCATCACTGAAACATGGCTTACCCCCGATATCTTCAACCACGAATTTGCGCCTCCCAACTATTCTGTTATCCGTAAAGATAGACTCAGCAGAGGTGGGGGCGTGGCCCTGTTGATAAAGAACACAACGCCATTCACACCTATACCTGCAATCGAAGACGCCGAAGCTGTTTTCATTCTAATTATCTGTAAGGACTTTCCCATATTCACCGGCTGTTTTTACCGAAGTCCTCAGTCTGGTCCAGAACCTGTGATCGCTCTGCAGAGCTTTATGCAAAACCACGTTCACAACTCACGAGTTATTCTACTCGGCGACTTTAACCTCCCGGACTTTGACTGGGTGTCCATGCATTATACATCCCCTTGCTCAGGCGCGCTAACGGACTTAATGCTAAACTTTAATCTTCACCAAGTGGTACGTCATCCAACGCGCACTCAGGGTACCGCGCGCAACATTCTCGACCTAATACATTTAAGTGATCGGTTGCCTCTACATGAAAGCCAAACACTTGTAATAGATGGCTTCTCAAACCATGATATACCCAAATGTACCTTGTGGGGATGCGCGACTCTCACGCGTCCCCTGATGTTATTTTCCCTGCATGGCTCCTGTAATGCGGTTTCGCCGCGTAGCTTTACGGCGGCGGAGTTGCGGCGCATTGCGGGAGATGGCGCGAGTGTCGCGATGCTAGCGCCGCCGAACGGCGGGGTGACTTGGGAGAGCAAGGTCGAAGGCGCTTTCTCTTTGGCTGGGGATCGGCGGCCAACACGCACGAACGCTTCGCGCGTCCGCCGGCCCGCTTCGCGCGACCGTCGCGCGAGGCTAAGAGCAGGACACCGGTATGGACGAACACGGATCGTTCGAGCGCGCCACCGTTCGCGTGACTGCACACGTGAACGACTAGGCGATGGTGTCACAGCATGGGGCGAACATATTCGCTCGCTATCGGGTCGCGGTGAGTCGGACTTCCTTGATTTGTCGCGCGCCCATGTGAATGTTCTATTGGTTGTAATTCGGCTAGTGTGTATTAGTGTATGAAAGGTGCAATAAATGCCCTTTTGATTGTTTGCACTACTGTGTTGTTGTTCCTTTGTACCAAGAGCCCGTGTGAGACCCCACATCTGGCGCCCAACGTGGGGCTCTTGGGGCATCGGACGATAATTTTAACAGTTTTGCTCGGTTCGAGATGTTTCAACCGAAGCGTAGTCCTAGCGTGCATTTTGATCGCTTGTGTCGGCGGTGTGCTTTCTTGAGCGAGGCGACGGTTGCTGTAGCGTGTTTGAACTTTTCAACATGCTAAGCCTTTTCGCGAGTGTTTTGAAGTACACTCGGCGGTACGAGAGCCACGTGGTCTGCATCCTGGGAGAGCGAGGCCTAGCGCCCGCGGAGCATTGGCAAGCCTGAAGCAGTGAGTACGGAAGCCTCGTGGGTGGTCCGAATTTCTTATGTAAATAGCTTCTTCTATATCTTTGACTTCGGAAGTCGAGGCTCAGGGAGCCGGGTGGCCGCGGGCCACGGGTGCCGCTACGGGCTGACTGGTATTGCGGCCTGGCACCGGGCGCTCCGACACCGTCTGGGACGGTGGGCGCCGTCAACTCGGATGCTGTGTGCACTGAGCGGGGTAGGACCACCTCACAGCGCTAACGTCTCCTCGCGGCTGCCTGTTCTTGTGCCCATTTTGGGTGATGATTTTTTTTTTTTTTGATGCCGGTTGTTGTAAAAGCAGCGACGCATAAGGCCTAAGGCTTTACAAAGCCGCCTGTCGCACGTTGAGGGACACAACTTGGTGGACCGTGGTGTTGAGGTGTCGCACATTGCTTCCCTCATTTGTTCGCCTCGCACGAATTGAAATTACTCGTTCGACTCAAGAAAGCGAGCTTTGTTCACGTGAACTTAGCATCTGAAATGCCACCCGAAATTTTTGCTAGCCGAATTGAACATCGTACCACGTGGGCGATGCGTATGCCGAATTCCTCTCCCTTGCACTACTTTAGTGTTTGTCGAGTGTGTTGAGTGTACGCAGCGTGAGCGGAGTCACCCCTGGTTTGCTGTCACCTGCACATCGTCAGCGCTGCTGCCCCGGACTACAATCGAGCTACCTCAGGCTTTGGAGATGCCTGTGGCCAATTCGGCGCAGCGACTTCGGCGGCCCCCTATGTCCGGCTCGCAACGCTCGGCGGCTGGGAAAAGAGCCGGCAGTCACCAACGGCTTTTGCGGCTCTCGTCAGCAAGGCGCGTCGGCGCGAGCGACGCTTGCTCGAGCCGACTTCTGCGTCGCCGTTCCCGGAGTCTTGGGCTAGAGTAGTGCTACCAAATCTGCAGACGTGGTGCTGTGACCAACGGACGCCAGCGGTGAACCCCAGAGTCAATGTCGGCTCGCACGTTGTGGATAACGCGTGGACATTTACTCGGCAGCGCCACTTCGCATGTACTAATTTTTGCTTGCGACGCGCGCGTTGATAGGCCTTGTGACATGTTTCGCCGGCGTATGTGTAGTGATTTAAGGTTGGGGGGGATGTGGGGATGCGCGACTCTCACGCGTCCCCTGATGTTGTTTTCCCCGCATGGCTATCGTAATGCGGCTTCGCCGCGTAGCTTTACGGCGGCGGAGTTGCGGCGCATTGCGGGAGATGGCGCGAGTGTCGCGATGCTAGCGCCGCCGAACGGCAGAGTGACTTGGGAGAGCAAGGTCGAAGGCGCTTTCTCTTTGGCTTGGGATCGGCGACCAACATGCACGAACGCTTCGCGCGTGCGCCGGCCCGCTTTGCGCGACCGTCGCGCGAGGCTAAGAGCAGGACACCGGTATGGACGAACACGGATCGTTCGAGCGCGCCACCGTTCGCGTGACTGAACACGTGAACGACTAGGCGATGGTGTCATAGCACGGGGAGAACGTATTCGCTCGCTATCGGGTCGCGGTGAGTCGGACTTCCTTGATTTGTCGCGCACCCGTGTGAATGTTGTATTGGTTGTAATTCGGCTAGTGTGTATTGGGGTATGAAAGGCGCAATAAATGTGCTTTTGATTGTTTACACTAATGTGTTGTCGTTCCTTTGTTCCAAGAGCATGTGTGAGAGCCCACAACCTTACCACTAGGCACTGTTGTTCCAAAATTGCCGACTAGACGAGTCATCTTCGACTTTAATAGGGCAGACGACGCAAGCGTAACAACCCACCTTGCTCACGAATTCCACAGCTTCTCTGAAATGGCTTCCGATGCATTAACTAATGTAAATACTCTTTGGCTTCGGTTTAAATCCATCATTGCAGCCTGCACAGAAAATTAAATTCCACTTTAAACTCTAAAAACACGAAAACAAAACCGATGGGTTACCCGCGATGTAATTCACGCTAAGCGTAATGTAAAAAAACTACGACGTGCCCTCAAAACAAAGGGGGGCAGTTCATCAGAGAATGGCAGTCTAAAATGTGCCATAAGAAACTTGAAAACACAAGTGACTAAAGCAAAACAACACTATTTTAACGAAACACTGCCACAATTCATCACTAACAGCCCGCAGAGGTTTTGGAACCATTTCCGCGCACCCCCAACCACAGCCCCAGTGCTATCATTAGAAGAAAAAACAGCAAAGCAAATCTGTTTAACGATTACTTCCACTCCGTGTTTATATCCGATAACGGCGCGCTCTCGACACTCAGCTATTCTGTGCATCCACCTATCGAACCCCTAAACATAACGTACGCCGGTATTTTGAATCTTCTACTCAACCTTGACAACAAAAAAGCAAACGGCCCCGATAATATTCCAAGCAAGTTTTTGAAACGATACGCGGAATTGTGTAGCCATTACCTTGGGATTATATATATCTCTTGCGACTGCGCAGCTACCTGACGACTGGAAAATAGCCAAAGTGGTACCTATTCACAAATCATCCGACGACACACCTTCTAATTACAGACCAATTTCCCTCATTAGTACATGCTGTAAAATCATGGAACATATTGTATTGAAACATTTAACCTCCTTCTTAGAAAACGAAAACATTCTTACACCTCACCAACATGGTTTCTGAAGTGGCTTGTCAACCATCACCCAGTTAGCCGAGGTAGTACACGATCTCTCGCTAACTATTAACAATCGTGGCCAAACAGATATTATTCTCTTAGATTTCACCAAAGCATTCGACTGTGTATCCCACGCCAAGCTAATTTCGAAACTAAGGGCCATTATAGGGGAGGGACCAATTGCAGCATGGATCAAAAGCTTTTTATCCCAACGATTGCAATACACTGTTTACGACCAAGCACCATCCAATACAGTCACCATCACATCAGGTGTCCCCTAGGGATCAGTCTTAGGACCTCTGTTATTCTTCATTTTCATTAACGACATCACTTGCAACGTAGAGTGTAATATTAAACTTTTTGCAGATGACTGCGTCATATACAAAGAAATTAACAGCTCGGAAGACCATGATATTCTGAATAGTTCACTAAAAAAATTGCTGAATGGTGTAGCACGTGGCAAATGACCATAAACAAAAAAAAGTCAGTCTGCATGACAGTTACAGCAAAAAAGAATCCCTCTAACTTTACATACGTTCTTGATGGCAGTATTCTTACTAAAGTAAAGCAGCACAAATATTTAGGTGTCACTCTAACATCAAACCTTCATTGGGATTCACACATCGATCTCGTCACTTCTACTGCCCTGCGGAAGCTATTTTATCTTCGACGTCGCTTGCGGTACACACCGTGGCATACCAGGTTGTTAGCATACACCACGTTCGTGCGCCCAATCTTAGAATACGCCAACGTTGTCTGGTTTCCGCACACAATGTCTAACATAAATAAACTATACAGGGTTCTAAGAAAAGCCATCAGATTCATCTACAACAAATACACCCGTAATGACTCGCCCACTAACTTGTTAGCTTGAGTGGGCCTTCCAACACTATTTGCCAGAGCAAAACTAGCGCGCTTGAAATTCCTACACCAGGTACTCCACAATCGGCTGAAAATAGACTCTTCTAAGTATTTATCATTTTCCAAATCTCACCTCTCACGCCACAAACACTCGTACACACTAACAGAATACTCGTTCCGTAATGACATTTTTCAGTACTCGCTTTTTCCGATTGCAGGGAAAGCATGGAATAAGCTTGACCCAAGAATAACTAACATAGTGTGCTTTTCAACCGATCATATTGGCGAACCTTAAACACATTTAGTGCTGTCATTTCTGTTATTGAATCAATAAACTGATTACGCTGTTTTGCGAGTTTTAAGGGAACTGCATGTTAACTGCAAATGTATGGCATCTTTCTGTTGTACAGTTTTCATTTTGCTTTGCTTTCTTGGCCACTGTTAGGCTGTTCATCACTGTTCTACTTGTTATACAGCTGGACTTGTATGAATGCCCACCTGCTATAGTCTCGTTCGAGACTGGCAGTATTGAAAATAAATAAATAAATAAATAAACATAGTTTAGAAGAACTTGTTGTTGGGCGAGTTGGTACATATTAGCAGACATTGTTTAACTGTGTGAAAAAAACACGGACCACAGAGACAGCATGGAACAAGGACGGGCGCAGACTTGCAACTAAAGTTTATTCCACAAAGACTACATATAAGTACAACCCAGACATAACCCACTGCGAGTGCGCGAATAAGAAAGTTATACAAAAGCCTTGTTTATATCAAACGCAACCTATCTACGCTTGTCAATAAACCTCATCTCACTGTTGTGCAGATGAACTGAGGTGTCACTGACACACTCTTGTCCCTTCTTTCTTATATGGTACGCCTCGAGTAGCTCTCTCGCTTTCTTTCTATGCGCGAGCATATTCCAGCGAGCTTGCTGGGAGGCGAGAACGCTACCTCAACTCCGTATCGTTTCACAACCTTTTTTAAGTTGTGGGAAATCTTGTGGACATAAGGCATAACTTTACGTTTCTTATCTTTTCGCTTCCTTCCGTCTTCAGTAATATTTTTTTCAGTCTTTATCTTCTTAAGCACTGCCTCTGCTACTGCTGAAATGACTGATTGCGGGAAACCTGCTTCTTCTAGCCTTACAATCTGCCTGTCAAAGCTTTCTTGTATTTTGTGTGTGCATGACTTCCTTAAGGTTGACATGATACACTGCATGGCTATTGCCCTCTTCACCATTTTTGAATGAGCTGAATCGTAGGGCAACAATTTCTTTTGGGACCTTGGGTTATATTTCCAGCACACATGGTGCTGGAAATATAACCCAAATATAACCCAGATAGACTCCAAGGGTGCGGAACAAAGCACACCAATTCCCACATAGAGTGCAGTGATACCTCTATCATGTGGCAAAGTCCACGTAGGCCAAACAGGAAGGTGCGTGAATGTACGCCTGCGTGAGCATGAATTGTCAATTAGGAATAAAGCGAATGGGCACCTTCCTGTCCACTGCTTGGTGTGCCAGTGTAAGCCAATCAAGAAAAAAGTAAAGATTTTGTGTCGCTGCTGAGATAGCCGAGCAAGAGAGCTACTCGAGGCGTACCATATAAGAAAGAAGGGACAAGAGTGTGTCAGCAACACCTCAGTTTATCTGCACAACAGTGAGATGAGGTTTACTGACGAGTGTAGGTAGTTTGGCATAAACAAGGTTTTTGTATAAATTTTTTATTCACGCACGCGCAGTGGGCTAGGTCTGGGTTGTACTTATATGTAGTCTTTGTGGAATAAACTTTAGTTGCAAGTCTGAGCCCGTCCTTGTTCCATGCTGTCTCTGTGGTCTGTGTTTTTTTCACGCAGTTAAACAATGTCCGCCAGCGATATATACAGTTTCCTTGACTTAGGCAGCATGAAATAACATAGCTGGAGGGAAAGAAAACACAGATTCAGCGCAGCTACTCGGTGGGTTGGTAATGCATCCTTGACTTAGGCAGTGCAAAAAAACATAGATGGAGGGAAAGACAACACAGACACAGCAGAGCTGTAAAGACGTTTATTGCACGCTAGCGTTAGGGCCGAGAGTTGGATCAGTTCAGGGAACCCCGAGTGCAAGACTAGCGAGCGCTGATGAGGATGCCCCACTGTATCGTCCCTCTTCTTTGCTACAATTACCCCGGGGCCAAAAAGGGAGCCGTCTGGCGAACTAGCAGCTCGTCACTATAAGTGAATCATAATACGGCTTGAGGCGCTCAATGTTGACAATGTCTCGTCCACGACAGCGCATGCCCGAAGACAGTACCATGGGCTCAATCACATAGTTGACGGATGATGCACGTTCGGCGATACAGTAGGAACCTTCATACTGGGGCAGTAACTTGGACGACAGACCAGATGGAAGAAAGGTGGGCACAGAAGTGGTGTCACCGTGAGTGTTCTTCTGGCGCTCTAGGTCATGGGAAGTAAAGGCATGTCTTCGGCATGTCTCACCATATCAGAAATGGCTGCACATTCGGATGCATCCAGCCTGTATGGTAGCATTGTGTCGATGGTGTGCAATGGGTGCCGACCGTACAAGAAGAAATATGGCAAAAAGCCAGTAGTGCTCTGCGTAGCGGTATTCTACGCGTAGGTTACGAAGGGCAGAATAGCGTCCCAGTTTGCGTGGTCGAAGGCGACGTACATTGAGAGCATGTCGCCTACCGTAGGGTTGAAGCGTTCCGCGAGTCCAATGGTTTGAGGATCGTACGTCATTGCTATGCGGCAAACGTGGCACAAATAGCTTCAACTACTTCGGAGAGGAAGACACGTCTGCGGTTACTAAGCAGCTCCGGGGGTGGCCCATGACGTAGAATGAATTGACGAAGCAGGAAGGTGGCAACGTCGCGCGCTGTAGCTGCCAGAAGTGCCGCAGTTTCAGCGTATCGTGCAAGGTGGTCAACTGCCACAATGGCCCAGCGGTTTCCAGCCGATGTCGGAAGGGGGCCGTACAAATCGATGCCGATGCGCCCAAAGAGCCGGGTAGGGCAAGGTAAACGTTGCATACCGGCTGGTGAGAGGCTGGGTGAAGATTTTCAGCGCTGGCAATCGGGGCAAGAGCATACAAACTTCTGAACGTAGCTGTACATCCCTCGGCAGTAGTACCGCTGTTGAAGGCACTGGTAAGTCTCGAAAACGCCAGAGTGTGCACAGTGTGGATCGGCGTGGAAAGCTGCACATATTTGAGAACGCAAGTTGCGAGGTTCTACTAGCAACTAAGGTCCCCGCATGTTCCATAGGTAGCGTAAACCATTGTTCAAATAGGAAAGGAGAATTTCCTCGCCGCCCTCTACCCCTCTCCTGACAGCCATTTTCCGCTCTCCTATTGGATGAGTCTTGACACGTGAAAAATAACGGGTGCGGCTTTCGTTATCGCGGGAACACAGCGCCATTAGTGAGCGTAGACACACCAGGACAAATGTGGGCTGTGCGTGAACGTAGGCTTTTCACATTTTTCAAGACGTGCTCGGCTGCAGCACGATGCCGAATTGCTGTGCTGTTGGATGTTCGAATAGCATTGCCAAGGGGGGGGGGGGGGGGGCAAGCTTTTTTGCGGTTCCTTGTGGCAAAAGAAACCTCACATGACGAGTGATATGGCTCCACCGTATCGGAAGAAAGAAATTTGACTGCCACCGAGGGAGGTCATTACTGAGGGAGGTTCTGATCGCTGTTCTCACCCAATTAGTGATGAACGCAGGAAGGTGGGTGCATTCGTGAGTTCACCATCACCCAACGACTGAGTAAAAAAAAAAAGTCCCGGTTTATGCTGTGGGGATTGAGGGTTGCGCCGACATGATTGCGCGGGCTTCACTGCTCTGCCATCCCTCGCCAACGTTCCCCGCTGGCCTCCTTCCTCGCCCGCGCCGCCTAATCGGTTCCCGCGGTGGCGCTGCGCACGCGGCGGTTGGCGGTGATGGCGGGGTGCTGACGTCACTACGCGGCCGGTTGTCGGTTGCTAGCGGCGAAGCGTGGACTTCTCTCCGGGACCAGCGCACGGTACGTTCATGCTTTCCTCTCGTCCGCCGACACCTTTGTGACTAGGACTGGAGGTCGCGCACGGTGCCTTTGCCCGTGCGGGGAGCGCGTACTTTGTGCTGATCCTTTCCCGACGCTAAGCCGACGAGCAGTGCCATTAGTGCTCGCGCGAGGTCGTACCCCGCCGAGCCGCACTTGCCGAAAGCCTAAGCCGAAGGATATTGCCCGTGCTCTCGCGAGTTGACCCATTGGTTATCGCCAGAGCAAGTAGCATAGCCGCCGGGACTTTTCCTAGCAGCGTGTCCCAGCTTGAGCCTGTGCTCTCACCGCGACGTGCTATAGGCGCCTGTTATTGTATTTTCGCCCTGGTGCGGGACCCCTTTGGCTCCCCGCCGCGCGGGCGTTTGTGCAGTGCTGGTGCCGACGGTTTCAGTAAACGGTTTCCGTCAACTCAGGGCTTTACTGTGTTTTTGCGTGCGTCGCTCGGTAGCCCCTTGCGGCCTCTGAGCTCGCACGTGAGCGGTGCTGGAGGCGACGGCTGACGCGGCCCTGTGGCTCGCTAAGCTCGAACCCGCGGTGGTTGGTCTCCTGTAAGACACCAAGAACCCACAATGCTCTGCGGCGAACAAAAGGGCCCATTTTGGCAATATGAATACCAGCATGACTTCTCATAAAATGAGCATAATGGAAGAGTCGCCAATTAAAGAGCAAAATGCAGAAAGCGTGCGCACACACGGGAACCAAGGCATATAGCTGAGGAGGAAAGAAAAGCGCACTTAATTTTGGAAATAAAAAAAAAAAACATGTTGAGGGTATTTAGCACATAAATGTCTCCGCCGTGCTATGTGTGCATTGTTTGATGTAGCTCTTTGTTTTCGTAAATGCGTCAGGTAAACAGAACACCATTCGATTCCGTGAAACAATCAGCAGTAGTAAAGACTGCTTAGCATTGCATTAAACTTGTTCTACGTTTAGTTTTCCTCGTCTGAGCGATGCAGATTCTACTAATAATTGAAGGTACTAATATCTTATGTAGATATCTTACGTACGAACACCCTTGGACGTCAGCAAACAACGAAGATTCGTTAACGCCTCGTCGCGCTCTTATCACCATGAGGTGAGGAGCCCGTTGCTCCCTAAGAGCTTTGTTAGCGGCGATGCGATGACGGTGAAAGTCTGAATCAAGCTTCTGAAATAGGAGCACAGACCGATGAAACTGCACAATTCTTTGATGGACGTTGTCTTGGGGAACTCGGCAACGGCGCGAAGCTTGTCGGGGTCGGGGAGAATTCCATCCTTGGATATGACACAGTCAAGTATCGTGAGTTGCCATGCAGCAAATTGGCACTTTAAATTTCATTGTAGGCCGGCGTTCGATAAACACGTCAAAACATGCCGGAGGCCTTCGAGGTGCGTGGTGAAGTCGGGAGCGAAAACTACAATGCTGTCAAGATAGCACAAACATGTGTGCCACTTTAAGCCTCGCAGAGCTTTGTCCATTATACGCACAAACGTCATAGGCGCATTACAAAGTCCAAAAGGCATGACATTAAACTCGTACAAGCTGCCGGGCATAATAAAGGCTGTTTTCGGCCGATCAACTTTTTCTATAGGCACTTGCCAATACCCTGAGCGCAAATCCAGGGATGAGAAGAATTCGGCTCCTTGTAGGCAGTCAATTGCACCATCTATGCATGGCAGGGGAGAGATGACCTTGCGAGTGATCTTGCTGAGTCGGCGATAATCGACGCAATACCTTACAGAGCCGTCCTTCTTTGTAACAAGGATGACAGGAGAAGCCCACGGACTTTTCGAAGGTCGAACTACTTTGCGTCGAAGCATGTTGTAGACTTGTTCATTAACCACACGATGTTCACTGGGAGAAACGCAATACGGACGTTGCCGCAATTGTGGTTGAGAGCCAGTGTCGATGTGGTGCATTACAGTTGATGTACGACCCAGGGAAGGTTGCCCCACGTCGAAAGACGAACGAAATTCTGCAAAGCGAGAGAGCAGCTGGGAACGCTGGGCCACTGTAAGGGTTCCAGCGATGGAGGAACCAAATACATCTCTGGGCAATGCATCAGATGTAGAAACAGCACTGAGCGTACGGTAGGTTGTGGAATTCGCGTAGTCGGCCACGTCGATAATTTGCACATCGTCGATGGCTTTCACGGTACCAACACATGCTCCTCGGAGCAGCATGACAGTGTATGGGCAAGGTTTGCAAACGAAAATTGCACTAGTGCCCTTTGTGATCTCCACAGTCGCAAAAGGTAGCAACAGGCCCTTCCTTTTCGCGAGGAAGCAGCCAGATGGCGAAAGTAATGTAACGGCGTCCGAGAGGCCACTGCAGCGCATGGACACGGTGCATGGCCACTGCAGTGCATGGAAGGAACCTGAGTGTTGGCTTTGATAATTATTTTCCAGGAAAGCGACGGAGTGTCAGTGGGCAACAAATCTAGCAGCAGTGAGAGCTCCATTTCAGCCCATGCGGAATCGATAATGGCATTGCGGCGCGAGAGAAAATCCCAGGCGAGTTTGACATCGTGAGAGCAGGAGGAAATGATGAATTCTATCGCATATACGTCTTCAATGTCAACACGAGCAGTGCAAGACGCCAAGGGTCGAATATGCTAAGCACTGGCTATGCGAAGGGATAGTCCGGAAAGGGGTGTCATGACTAGAGGCCGGATTTTTAGGCATTAAAAAAGCTCGTTTTAGGCGCCAAAAATAGGCAGGCAAAACAATGTTTTAGGCCTCCACCGTCGTAAATATAGGCACAATAAATTTTTACATACATGCAAATAATTTCAAATGAAGACATGTGCAGCCTATATCTACAATAGGAAAACAAGAAATGTTATTGTCTATGATGGCACAAAGGCGCCAACAGTTTAGTATAGCCGTGCAATTGTCCCTTAAAACTGCTGGACTAATAATGACGATCAATTGGATTAATTCAATAAGCACACTTCTCATATTCATGTTCAATGGCCACTGTACTCGAGCGTCGCATATAGTGAAACAGGCATGAAAAAGAATACTTGAAAGCTGGGAATACTTATTAAAAAAAGCGATACTTTATGTCTACTTGACGCAATTAAATTAAGACACAACAAAAACATACAAATAACAAATGCAAGATAGACTACGATTTATTAAGAAATTAGCATGTTCTTAAATGAGCACTGTTAGGTACAACTCTTGGCAATTTTCTCATATACAATGACATTATCCAAATTGTACAGGCAAGACGTCCCAACACTGCCAAATACACTTCCGCCCATTTGAAGTACACGTGTTTGAAGAAATATGTTTGGAGATAACGTGGAACGTAGTCTAAGAATCACTGTGAAGATTGTGGAAACAATAGCAAACTACCACCATCTTCAGATTTTTCGATTCAAAATTGTGCCTCTTGTCACTGAGAATGATCCCGTACGCTGAGAAGGAACACCCGACGGCGGTGAACACCCTAAAAAGTAAATTACAAACAAAACAAAAGCCTTGTGCACATCACATTTTTCTTTCTTGTTTTGCTCTTCACTCTCCTTTTCCCTGACGGCTCTCCGCGGTTTCGCATTCGCCAACCGCTCGCGCAATGTCAGCGCGGGGGCGTATGCTGGCCGGCGCGTCCCATTTCAATGCTGCTAGCAGTTGTTTTCCGGGAGTTGGTTGAACTAAAGGACTAGGGTGAACTCCATTGAGTTCCGAAGAGCCAATGTTGCCCGGTAACATTAATAACGGTCTCTAACTGCACTCGAAAGCGAAACTTGAGGCTAAATAGTGTTCATATAGGCGCCGATATTGAAAATAGGCATTTAGGCAAAAACGCCAAAATAGGCATTTAAAAGCACTATAAAAACACTATAAAAGCCCTTCTTAACCTCTAATTCGTGCTCATATATCAAAGTGGGGCGATAGGAGCGCAAGAAACAAAAAAGGCATTTGCCTAAAATCCGGTCTCTAGTCATGACATTCCGAAGTAAGCGGCTAAGTTTGGCAACCATAACACATACGGCTGCTCCTGTGTCCACGAGTGCAGATGTGAGGACACTGTCGACAAACACGTCTATCACATTGGACTCGCTGCGATGAGGACATGTGCAGTTCGACTGTTAGTTTTCCTCTTCCCGAGTTACGGGACGAGGCTGCATCGGCGATAACGAGCGACAGTGTGGAGATGGTGAACGGCGGGTGTTCTGAGACGGGCGGTATATATGTCGGTGACACACCGGAAGGTGGGTCGTAATACGGACGGGTCGAAAGGCTTTTCATGGATGATGCAGCGCTGGGCGGCTGCACACGATTACAGTAACGGGCCACGAGACCAGCGTAGCCGCAGGCAAAGCATATAGGCCGGTTGTCAGATGTATGCCACCGGTTCGCTGTGGCTGGTCCAGTCCACGTCAGAGGACACGCTGCATGGAGCGGCTGGTAATAGGACTGTATGGTGGGCTGCACTTGTGGCCTAGCCACAATGTCGGCATAAGTGAAAGGCACAGCTGGAGAGAGCGGGTGGGGCTTCGCGACGACTTCAGCGTAGCTAAGCGGTGCTGGTGCTGGGGCCTGTTAGGGTGGTGCCAAGACCTCTGTGTAGCTCAGTGGCACAGACGCATGAACATGCTGGCGTTGGCCTGGCAAGACTGCGGCGATTTCTTGCTCTGTCGCACAGTGGAGCGGAGGCATGAAAGTCGAAGTGGGCTGTTGTACATGCGGCGGCTGAGCAAAGGGAACCAAGGAGAGTTGGTGTGCTACTTCCTTCCGAATGAACGCTTTCGTTTCCGCAAGCAGTGAGGCCTGGTCGCAGGAGGAAGCCAGACCAGCGATGTGTTCGGCGCGTGATGAAGGCCGATGAGTCAACGAGCGCTGCCTGCATAGCTCCTCGTAACTTTGGCATAAAGTAACGATTTCTGATATACATTGTAGATTCTTGGCGAGCAGCATGTTGAAAGCAGCGCCTTTCTTAACGTCTGATTCCAACATTGTCGCGTCTACTCGCTTACACAAGTGCAGGACATCTTTGACGTAGCTAGTGAAGGACTCTCTCGGAAAGCTTCCATAGCAAGTTTGTCGATGTGCATGTTCTAGGCCAAATCTTTGTGGAACCACGCTCCGAGAAATTTTTGACATTTTATCTTCTCTATCATCCTATTTTCAAAAAGAATAGCTGAATTGCAGTTACATGGTTTATTAGTAGGAGCAAATATATATTTGGTTTTGGAAGAATTCATTTGTAGCTTATTCTGTTGTAACCAGCAAGAGAGTTGCTTCAGGTAATTGTTAACTTTCAATTCGAGCTCTGTTATAGTAGCAGTTGTTTTGGTGTTGCTGACCTAGAGCGGGGGGTCCTTTCTTCCCTTCGTCGCATCTGCAAGGCCATGAACATACAAAGAAGGAAGAATGCCCTTGTGGGGATTGAGGGTTGCGCCGGCATGATTGCGCGCGCTTCGCCTGCTCTGCCATCCCTCGCCATCGTTCCCCGCTGGCCTCCTTCTCCGCCCGCGCCGCCTAACCGGTTCCCGCGGTGGCGCTGCGCACGCGGCGGTTCGCGGTGAGGGTGGGGCGCTGACGTCACTACGCGGCCGGTTGTCGGCCGCTAGCGGCAGAGCGTGCCTCGTGGACTTCTCTCCGGGACCAGAACACGGTACGTTCATGCTTTCCTCTCGTCCGCCGACACCTTTGTGACTAGGACTGGAGCTCGCGCACGGTGCCTTTGCCCGTGCGGGGAGCGCGTACTTTGTGCTGATCCTTTCCCGACGCTAAGCCGACGAGCGGTGCCATTAGTACTCGCGCGAGGTCGTACCTCGCCGAGCCGCACTTGCCGAAAGCCTAAGCCGAAGGATATTGCCCGTGCTCTCGCGAGTTGACCCATTGGTTATCGCCAGAGCAAGTAGCATAGCCGCCGGGACTTTTCCTAGCGGCGGGTCCCAGCTTGAGCCTGTGCTCTCGCCGCAACGTGCTATAGGCGCCTGTTATTGTATTTTCGCCCTGGTGTGGGACCCCTTTGGCTCCCCTCCGTGCAGGCGTTTGTGCAGTGCTGGTGCCGACGGTTTCAGTAAACGGTTTCCATCAACTCAGGACTTTACTGTGTTTTTGCGTGCGTCGCTCGGTAGCCCCTTGCGGCCTCTGAGCTCGCGCGCGAGCGGTGCTGGAGGCGACGGCTGACGCGGCCCTGTGGCTCGCTAAGCTCGAACCCGCGGTGGTTGGTCTCCTGTGAGACACCAAGAACCCACACCCTTCACGCGGTTTATATTACCCGCCGTGTTCTGAATGTGCCAAGACTCGAGTAGTAGCCTTTTTCGCCAGTTTGTCTCTGTTTGAAGGATTTGGGTTTCTTGGAAAGAAATCTTGTGGTCGGCGTCTTCGTAATGTTCGGCGACGGCGCTGCGTATTCGGTTGAATGTTCTGACGCCGTTTTCTTGTTGTCTGATTCTTTCTTTTAGATTTTTGGTTTCCCCGATGTACGACGCCGGACAGTCGGCACAGCTGATTTTATAAACGACGCCTTGAGCTTTTTATTTTGGTGGATGGTCTTTTGGTTTAGGAATGAGGATATTCAAAGTGTTCATCGGTTTATGCGCGACTTTGAGGACTTCTTTTTTCAGTATTCGGCTGAGAGCTTGGCTGGTACCTTTGACGTATGGGATGGACACTCGTTTCTGTGGTCGAGGGGGAGTCAACGGTTGTAGATCTCGTAGTTTGTTTTTTTCTTTTTTGTTGTCGCGTTGTTTTTCGAATGAATTCTGTTGTATAGTCGTTCCTTTTGAGTTCGTTGAGAACCGTTCTCCTTTCTTTCTTTTGATCTGATTCCAATGTGCAATGAGTTTCGACTCTTTTCAATAAAGAATTTACGACTGATGCCTTGTGGTTTGCCGGATGGTTGGATGAGAAGTGTAGGTAGCGGCCTGTGTGGGTTGGTTTTCGGTAGACTGAGAATTTTAGATTGCCGTTGGTTCGTGTAACTTGTACATCTAGGAATGGTAGCGATCCGTTTTGTTCGCGCTCCGATGTGAACTGTATATCCGGGTCTATGGAATTTAAATGGCTCTGCAGGTTTTCGACTTGCGACTCCTTCACGATACAGAAGCAATCATCCATGTACCTGAGGAAAACTTTTGGCTTCGGGGAAAAGGTACTCAGAGCTCTGTCTTCGATATTTTCCATAGTTAGGTCAGCCATGGTGACGGAAATTGAGGCCCCCATTGGAGTTCCTTTTGCCTGCTTGTAGTAGCTGCCTCGGAAGGTGAAGTAGGTATTTGATAGGCATAGCTCGAGAAGGCAGCAGATCTCGTCTACACTCAAGGGGGTTCTCTCGTCGAGTGTGTCGTCGCGTTCCAGGGCATCCCTTGTTGCGGATATAGCTAACTGAATGGGTACTCTGGTGAACAAAGAGATCACATCAAAAGAGACCAGGCATTCATCATCTTCGAGGCGTACATTTGATATGAGCTTGATGAAGTTTTCGGGGTTGCGCACGTGGGATGCTGTCCTTCCAGTGAGTGGTGATATAATCTGGTGCAAGTATGTGGATAGTGATCGAAGTGGGGAGCATGAAAAGTCTACGATTGGCCGCAAAGGGATTCCGGGTTTATGGAGTTTTGGCAAGCCGTAAAAGGCTGGTGCGGACCCGTTCCTGCACATTAATTTTAGATAAAGATTTCGAGAGCTTGGGTGGTTTCGGAAAATTTCGACCAGCGTCTTATTCAGTACTGATTGGGTCCTTGTGGTGGGGTTCTTTTTTAATTTTTCGTAGTCCTCGCTGTTAAGGAGGGTAGATGCCTTTTCCTCGTAGTCCTGCATGTTTAACATGACGGTTGAGTTGCCCTTGTCCGCTGGTAGAATTACAATGTCCCCATCTTCCCTCAGTAATCGCAGCGCTCTTATTTCGTCAGACGACAAGTTTCTTTCTCTTCGGCGGTTGTTATTGCACCTTATTATGCCTATTGCTTTTATTCTGAGCGGTTCCCGTACTTTAGGGTCCAGCTGCTGGATGCTGCTTTCGAGGGCGGCGACAATTTCGGGCAGGGGGAGGTTATCTGTGGTGACGTTGAATTTATGACCTTTTGCCAGGACTGAAGTCTCTTCTGTTGTGAGTTTTCTCGATGATAAATTCGTTACTGTGTGCTTGTCCAACATTCCTGGTTTTTCGGTTTGCTTGATTAAAGAAGAGAGTTTGTTCTTCTGCGTTTCGCGGTGTTTCTTTTCCTCTGAGGATGCAATGGTCTTCGCAAACGAATCAATTGATGAAAAAAGGTGATGGGGTACCTTGTATTCGAGCTGAGCTATGCCTATCAAATACCTACTTCACCTTCCGAGGCAGCTACTACAAGCAGGTAAAAGGAACTCCAATGGGGGCCTCAATTTCCGTCACCATGGCTAACCTAACTATGGAAAATATCGAAGACAGAGCTCTGAGTACTTTTTCCCCGAAGCCAAAAGTTTTCCTCAGGTACATGGATGATTGCTTCTGTATCGTGAAGGAGTCGCAAGTCGAAAACCTGCAGAGCCATTTAAATTCCATAGACCCGGATATACAGTTCACGTCGGAGCGCGAACAAAACGAATCGTACCATTCCTAGATGTACAAGTTACACGAACCAACGGCAATCTAAAATTCTCAGTCTACCGAAAACCAACCCACACAGGCCGCTACCTACACTTCTCATCCAACCATCCGGCAAACCACAAGGCATCAGTCGTAAATTCTTTATTGAAAAGAGTCGAAACTCATTGCACATTGGAATCAGATCAAAAGAAAGAAAGGAGAACGGTTCTCAACGAACTCAAAAGGAACGGCTATACAACGGAATTCATTCGAAAAACAACGCGACAACAAAAAAGAAAAAACAAACTACGAGACCTACAACCGTTGACTCCCCCTCGACCACAGAAACGAGTGTCCATCCCATACATCAAAGGTACCAGCGAAGCTCTCAGCCGAATACTGAAAAAAGAAGTCCTCAAAGTCGTGCATAAACCGATGAACACTTTGAATATCCTCATTCCTACACCAAAAGACCGTCCACCAAAAGAAAAAGCTCAAGGCGTCCTCTATAAAATCAGCTGTGCCGACTGTCCGGCGTCGTACATCGGGGAAACCAAAAATCTAAAAGAAAGAATCAGACAACATGAAAACGACGTCAGAACATTCAACCGAATACGCAGCGCCGTCGCCGAACATTCCAAAAACGCCGACCACAAGATATATTTCCAAGAAACCCAAATCCTTCTAACAGAGACAAACTGGCGAAAAAGGCTACTACTCGAGTCTTGGCACATTCAGAACAAGGCGGGTAATATAAACCGCGTGAAGGGCATTCTTCCTTCTTTGTATGTTCATGGCCTTGCAGACGCGACAAAGGGAAGAAAGGACCCCCCGCTCTAGGTGATCAACACCAAAACAACTCGCCACCCCCCCCTGTCCCTCGTCAATGCATTCCCGTGACTAAAGGGCGCCCTGCACCGGTCATCCCAGCCGATCAGCGACGCCGAAGCCCCCCCCCCCCCCCCCCCCACCCCACCCCACCACCTATTTTGTCTGTCTAGAACAGGTGCCCGGCCAAGTGTCTCCGCACCTTACGCTCTCTCCCCCCTCCTCTCCTTTGTTACGACGGACCTTTTAAAAGCGGCACACCGCCACCTCCAAAGAATACCCCCTGAAGAAGGAGCCGAATTGGTTCCGAAACGTCGGGCTAGTAAATTTCCAGACAGGTAATTCTGTCGAAATGTTTAGCTTCAAGTGCAAACCACCCACTTTTATCCAAATTCATGCTTGTCATTTCACCCAGTCAGTAAGAAACAAGTGGCAAAATCGCTTAGTCTCATCTCAAGCTGAGGTGAAAGCATTAGGTATGTTTTGTTGCAATTACTGAGATTGGCTGTTTGTTTTCACGCTGTTAGGACTACAGAGGTGGCGCCAAGCCGTAAATGTGGTTTGATTTCTAGATCACAGATGGCGCCCCAGCATTAGCACTGGTGATGCGTTGACGATGCGAATGCTACAAAGGCTAATTGTTCACTGCATCATTAGTTTACTGCTTCACTCTGGCATGGTAGCGAGCAAATCCCAATAGACGCCAAGCAGATGCTGTGGCCCAGGTGAACATTTATAAGGGCACTTGCCAAGGAGGCTGCTAGGTAACTACTGAGAAAGCATACAGGTGAAGTGAAGCCCCGCTGTCACATGCATGCAAATGCAATGTATGGTTAGGTCAAAACATTTTTTTGCATCAGTCCAAAAACCATGTACCAACAGGATGGCAAGCAGATGTTGAGCAAAAGACGCCGCATGGATCTCAAGGGGCCTTCCCATTGGCTAATAATTTCTGCAGCTTCCACAGTGCCGCTTAGATAAAAGCAGATTTTCACACTTTAATCAACTTTTGCTTCTTTGCGGAAACTTCAAGTCACACAATCACCACTTCAAGTTAAGTGCAAGAGAAGAGAATCGTGTAGGACAAGAGAATCAATCACTCAATCATTTTATTCATGTGTCAGTGTACATGGAGGGGTGAAATGAAAAAGCTGCCAATAAGGCAGCTTGACGGGTTCTCACCCCCGAACGTTTAAGCAGCAACCGTTTACTGCAAGCAAAAAAAGTAACAAACAAATAATGCATGTAGAAGTATTTCGCTCAACTAGTACAGGTATAATATAAATATAAAGTAGAAAAAAAATTAACTTGCATGCTGGCTTATACAATGTTAAAGCAAAGTTGAAGTTTGTGAGCCAGGTTCAACTGAATAAAACCGATTATATAGGGGGAGCGACACAAAGGAACAAACTATGAAAAAAAAAACGCCTAGTGCGGTTAAATTTTCTAACACAATCTCATGATGATTAAAGTATTTTAACAGTTTTGGGATTGTACTTTTTGAGCATCTGCTCTCCATAATTAGTACGGTTTAGTGGCACATTGCAGCACTCCCAATTTCTTGTATATGTGTATTGGAAATGTAAGTTTCGCAAGGCAAGTTAGATTAGAAAAGTGATGCCGTTTTTCTGCTAACAATGTTTTGCTGAGGCAATAATCATAAAAGTTTTCCATAGAGATTAAACCATATCTTTTAATTAGAGGAGCCGCTGCAGTGTACCCTGGAACATTAGATATAGCTCTGATTATATTATTTTGGGCACGAGCGAGTTTTCCTATATTCGTTAACGTTGCATTGCCCCATACAAGAAAGCAGTATTGTATGTTAGAAAGAAAAAGCGAGTGATATAGTAACATGCTAATGTTCATGGGTCTCTATTCCTATAAAGTAAACCTGTTATTCGTGACAGCTTTGCTATTGTACAATCAGTCTGCATGTCCCAGAGCATATCGCACCTAAAGATTTGAAACTGCTGACTATGTCATTTAAAAAGAGTGAAAAATCTGCTGGAAGTTGCTTGCCCTTTGACCTAAATACAATTGCCTTGGTTTTCTTCACATTTATGGTCAGTCCGTCACTTGAGGCCCAGAGCGCTAGTTTAGAGCGAATTTCATTTCCTCGGCGGAATAGTGCCATGGGATTGCTATCCGGAATGAATAAGCTTGTATCATCCACATACCGTAAAATTCCGAGCAAGCGCCCCAACTCGGGCAAGTCGAAATTACCGGCAAAATTAGGGGGGGCGCTATCCAGGAACGGTACCACAATTCAAGATGGCAATGACAGAACGTTCCCCGCCAAAAAAAAAAAAAAAGTGCAGTGGGAATGGCATTCAAATTTTATTGAACATGAACTTTATTCAGCCAAAGATATTGTTAGTGGTGTTTATCACTCTCAAAACCACCGAAAGAACTACAGAAAGAGCGCATCGATGCTGCACTGACGCGTCGCCGCGACCGGCGACACCAACGTTGGTTATGCAGCTTCTATTCAAGGAAAAATTATGTCCGCTAGAGTAAAGTGACGCGTAATGTTCACTTTATTAAAAACCATGTCCACGGTAAAACGTTTAGCACTAATGAGAGTTCCGATACAAGTCAAGCTCAGCTGCAGTGCATGGCTACAGAAGGCGGACAGCGAACCGAGGCTCGGCCATGCTCGCATCGCAGCTGGTGGCGCCGCAAATATTTATTTATTCATATTACCCCACAGGCTCCAGTGGAGCATTGCGTAGGGGGGGCTACAGAAAAAAGGCAATAAATAAGCCATAAAATTAACTACATAGTAGGAAAAAAACAAGTAAATTTGTACATTGGAAGGGAAATAGGAACACTGGTAATCATAAAAAAAAAAGATATATTAATACAGAGTCAAGAGAACATATGAAGTTTGTGGGGTCTCACATGTGCTCTTGGGACAAAGGAACGACAATACAGTAGTGCAAACAATCACAAGGGCATTTATTGCACTTTTCATACACTAATACATACTAGCCGAATTACAACCAATAGAACATTCACACGGGCGCGCGACAAATCAAGGAAGTCCGACTCACCGCGACCCGATAGCGAGCGAATATGTTCGCCCCATGTTATGACACCATCGCCTAGTCGTTCACGTGTACAGTCACGCGAACGGTGGCACGCTCGAACGATCCGTGTTCGTCCATACCGGTGTCCTGCTCTTAGCCTCGCGCGACGGTCGCGCGAAGCGGGCCGGCGCACGCGCGCAGCGTTCGTGCGTGTTGGTCGCCGATCCCAAGCCAAAGAGAGAGCGCCTCCAACCTTTTTCTCCCAAATCACCCCACCGTTCGGTCGAGTTAGCATCGCGACACTCGCGCCATCTCCCGCAATGCGCCGCAACCACCACGACCGCTGCCGGGCCTAGCCACGCGGAGAAGCCGGACTACAGGAGACATGCGGGGAAAACAACATCAGGGGACGCGTGAGAGTCGCGCATCCCCACAAGTTCAATTGCAATTTCATATGCAATATGAAATTCATATCATATCATATCATCATATCAGCAAGTTTTCTTCATCGTGTGAAATTATTGCGAGGAGAGGGTAAAGTGGCAACGACGGTAAGAAAACATTGCTGCTTGGGAGCGTCGGTGGTTCGTTCTGAAGCGCCGTCTGCTACAGATTCGAAGTGAACTGGAAAAGGCCTAGCGACGATATCGGTGATGAGTGATTAGCAGCAGTGAAGCTGCCGGCTACGCGAGAGCGTAGCCGCGACCACTCCTTTGTCGCCGAGTGGTCACGTAGCTGTGCCTCAGGGAAATCCTCTGTGCCGTGCGAGAGGCAGATCTCGCCGTCGGCCGGCGGTCCGTGAACTACAGACCGCCAGCTGCAGTTTGCCCTGATGCGCACGTGTGCCCACTCGGGCGCCCGAGTGCGACCATGATTCGATGAAATGGCTCATCGGGGCACCCCGATGCGCACCGGTCCTGATCAATCTGTGTGATATCATTAATGAACAGAATACAAAGGTAAGGTCCTAAAATACTGCCTTGAGGTACGCCACAAGAAATGGTTTTCAAGGACGAAAGGTGATGACGAATTGCTACACACTGCCTACAATTGCTCAAGTAGGACTGAATCATGTTGTGCGCTAAGCCACGTATGCCATATAATTGTAGCTTGCGCAAAAGTAGACTGTGGTTCAAGGAATTAAAGGCTTTAGCGAAATCAATAGATACCTAATATAAAATTTTTACGTTCAATGTTCTCCAATATAAACTCTTTCTGTGTGAGGAGGGCGAGCTCTGTGGACCGGTACTGCCTAAACCCAAATTATGTGTTTGTTATTAGGTTATGTTTATCTATAAAAGACGACAACCGAGAAAGTAAAGCTTTTTCTAAAACCTTTGAAAGCACAGGCAAGATTGATATAGGCCTGTAATTGTTTAAATTATTCCGGTCTCCTTTTTTGCTGGTGCATTATTTATTGATCTTTATAAAGCGTTCGACTCACTTGTTCATAACAAACTTTTTGCTAAATTGGATTCTATTGGTATAACTGGCCCAGCATTGCGATTATTACGGAACTATTTGCGCGATAGAGAGTACACTGTATCAATATCCGGTACTTACTCACACCCTAAAACAGCTAACATTGGTGTGCCGCAAGGATCTATATTAGGACCTCTCTTGTTTTTAATATATATTAATGATCTCTCACAGTGCCTAAAGTCATCTGAATCTATTCTTTACGCCGACGATACCACTATTTTCTCCTCAGACAAAAGCCTTGATTTATTAATGTGCAAGCTTAACCACGACGCAGCAAACATTGTAACTTGGTGCCGACTAAACAGATTACACATTAATACTGCAAAATCTAGCTTTGTCATTTTCACAGCTAAGCAAAAGCTTATCTCGGGGTCTCCATCACTAACCTTTGCTTCCAGCATACTTTATCCTACTGACAGTGTAGTGTTTCTTGGCGTCACATTAGATAAACACCTAAAATTTGATGAGCATGTTTTATCCTTAACCAAGAAGGCAGCTTATGGAATTAGAATATTAATTAAAGTTCGCAATTTCTTTAATCTGAAGACACTCATCTCTCTTTACCATGCTTTCATTCATACGTATATTAATTATTGCATATCATCATGGGGAAACACGTATCCCGCTCATTTATCCCCACTGCAGCATACCCAAAATAAGCAATTCGCATCATCACACGTAGCAATTACACATCAGAAGCATCTTCATTGCTCAGTTCTAATGGCATTTTATCAGTACAGAAACTAAATAAATACTCCCTTGGAATCTGTAAACGGAAAGCTCCTGTTCCCGATAATTACTAACAGCCAATATCCTCACTCCACATCTACTCGATTCGCTTATACTAACAGCTATCTATTACCAAAACCTAGAACTAATTACGGTAAATTGACTACTAATTTTTCAGCCATACAACTTTGGAACTCATTACCGTGTCATATTAACATGATCTTTCATTTTTACACATTCAAATCAAGCCTACGTGAATTTTTGCACTCAATGTAATCATTTCATGATTACCATTTTATTATTAACTGATTTGTGTTATTAAAATTGTTTCCGATGTTAGCTAATGACTTATTTAATACGGTGTTTGGTATGTTTGCATATAGCTGCTTGTATTTACATATCTTACTCATTTTTAATGGGAGGTCCCCTGTACAGTCTGTTGACTATGGGACCTCCCTCTGTATGTTTGTATAATCTCCATTTGTAACCTTACTATCATGCACAATAAAGAACTCTCAACCTTGTGGTCAACCAACCTTGTGAAGGACCCCCACCTTGGCGATTTGTAACTGCGTTGGAAAAGTACCACTAGCAAAACAGAGATTAAAAATGTGTGTGAGTGGCTCTACAATAAGATCTGCAACAAATTTTATTGGGCGGACCTGTAGTAGTCACAGGCAGTACTGTTTTTCAAACCTGAGATTAGAGAGATCACCTCGCACTCAGATATGTTGCTTAAGAACACTGTATCCTTGCACGATTCTTTATGATTACATGTGTTGGTATCCACAATAGGAGGACGATCCATATCTACAAAGTAATCATTAAAAATATTTGCTAGTTCTTTACCGTTTATTAAGGTCCCATTAATCTTAAGCTCAATGGGTGCCTCACTGCTACCCAAATATTGTATGTACTTTTTTCCCAGGTGAGTGACGGGTTGTCTGTAGCTTGTGCAAAGGTGCCGTTAAAATATGAAGGGAACACAACACTGTGTCTTCATTCCCTTCTGTTGTCCTAGGTGCTCTTCCGCTTAACCTGCAGTTATGCAGTGCCACCAGTTTGTTCTTTTCAACACAATCCCCAACTAGCTCGATTTTTTCGAAAAGAGACTCAGCGATCGTCACTTTCATGGTCTGGGACATTTCGTATGGACTGGTGTTGAAAGCACACATGCGCTTAATATTTTTGTCCATTTGACATTTGTAAATACAGCACAGTTTTGTCAAGTGCACATCAAGAAAGTTTTGTTGTAGTGCCACACACAGCAGTTGTGCCAGCTAGCTAGCTCAAAGCTAGCTGCTGGGGAGGCGGAATGCTTCTTCGTTGATGCTATGCCCCATCTATAAACAAGCAAACACTCAGAAGCAAGCCCCAGCTGGGCCCTGCTTTAATCCACTCACCATCCTGTGAGACATTCTTCCACTCCGGGTTGGGGAAGTCGTACTGCCCAGCGCGAATGCGCTTCTTCATTCCAGGAGAAATGGCCAGACCATGGTTGCTGTAGAATGGTGGGAACCCACACAGCCTGCATGGCAGGTGTACAAACACAGGGCTTAAACATATATTAAAGACAAGAAAATGACAATTGTGCCAACAGGAGTACGAAATTACAATGGAAATGTTAATATTGACCATAGCAACACTTTAGAAAGAAGTACACAGATACCATTGCCCTTTTTACCCATGTTTATTACGCACCAATTTCTACATCAGATGCTTTTTTGCTAGAATGCCTTAACAAATGCCAAGTTTCTTGCAATTATACATCAGGCTTTTGTTTTATTAGATAAATAGCCCAGTCACTGCCAGACAGCCAGCACAGTACTTGTTTTTAGCTCTCTGCCCCACACAGATGACTTGGGCAAATTCACTTGGTTCACATTTCTGTTTCCAAAGATGAGATCAGCTCATCCACCCTAAAAAGTGCTAGTTGCTTACAGTAAGAGCTGGCTCGACAGGTTCGTGCACCTAGTTGTACTTTTGTCCAAACAAGGCTGTAAAAAAACAAAAGACAGAAAAAAAAAATTCACAGACGATTATGCTACTCCGCTAATGCGAAATATGAGCGCAGCTGCATATGTTTTCAAGGGACACTAAAACGAACTGCCCCTTCGAACTTCCCGCACTACATGTTCGTGACGTCAAAGATTACAAATGCAGGCCGGTCGCGATTGGTCGAGAGCGATTTATCGCTGTTAATAAAACGCAAAATGAAATACATCTTTAACGTACATAAACAGCATTTGCCAACTTTTTAAACCGTTTCAAGCGAGGAAGTACAAGTTTAGCACAAAATTAAATAAATAAGAAAAAAATGGCATGGCGATACATCCGGTCGTGATAGTTTCGTAGTTTCGTTTTTGGTCAATGCATCGTCGCGCGCGCCTGTTCCGCTCTACGGTGTTTGGTTGCATGTTGCGTGGCTCGAAAAACGTTGACTTCGCGGGAAACCGCCAGAAAATGCCTCGTGTGTGTAGTGTTGAGGACTCTATAAATAACCCAAGGCGCTTGCTCAGGGGCAGCGGCAGTGTTGACTCGATTGTGTCCTTTCATGTGGTGTCGCGCGGTGCGCCCCGGCTCCCCGGCGTTCACAATGGCTCAGTGCTCTGCCGATGATAAAACGGCAAAAGAGCCAGAGAAACCGATGTGTGCTCTCTGCATTTCTCGCCCTCGGATTATGTGTATAATCTTGCCCTTGGAAAGTATCTTGGCGTGCCCCAGAGGTCAGTCCTTTCCCGAGCAGCTGTTCCCTCAATGCGGCCTTCATCAAACCCCCTACCGGTGCCCCTGCCGCAGCAAACTGGCGGCTCGGTGAGTGCTGAATGTCATTAAATAAAGCCACGAAATAACCATACCGAGTACGTGCACAACTTTTTACGCTTGTTCTGTCGGGAACATCGTCGCCTGGCGGACCGGACGCTTCGCCTTCCGTCGACGAAAACAAAGCTCTGCTTTCCGCCGGCTGCGCCGGCGGCTCACCGCCATCGCACGCGGAAACACCTACCGCTCGAGAACGGAGGATCATTTCGCGCTCCGTTTTACTGAATATCACTGAAATGCAGTCCTGCTTCCCTGACGAGCTCTTCGTTGCAAGGTTAAGCGGCAGCAACGGTATCCATTGCGGCGAATGCAAACGCAGTGACCATGCATGCAGCCATGATGCATCCAGCGCCTCGGCCGTTTACGCAAGCGGCGACGTATCATGGCGCATTCTGATTCGCTGAGAGCAATGAAATCTGTGACGACACTGCTTCAGCACCAAATCTGTGGCGAGAGAAATTGAGGAAGAGATATTTGGTCTTTGTTTACGAATTTCTCCGCTAATAACTGCACCCAACAAAAACTGCATGCATTCCTGAAGGTCCCTCTTTTATTCCAGCTGAACTTCCTGTTTCTCTTTAGTGTCCCTTTCATTTCATTCACAATAAATTGACTGTCGCGGACAATTTGTCTCGTGCGGCATGTTGCAAACGGAGCAAAGTTAGGCGCGACTGCCTCACTAATCGGGAGATCGCGAGGCAGCGCGTGAGTGAAGCAGGGGCACGATTCCCAGCAGCAGCCGCAGACAGACCTCTGCTCATGCAGCAATTTGTTTCCATATATGGTATCAGTGGCATCATTGGTTGGCGCATGCTACTCTGGCGCGGCACTACGCTTTTCGTCTCCACTTTCGCCGTAGCCTTCTCCTCCGCTTACCGGCTCGTGATTCCGCTGCCCCCTCCTCCTCTGCTTTCTTCCTCACGCTCTCTTTGCTATCGCTGTCTTCCATCCGCGCTTCGCGTTTGCTATTTCATCTTTCGCTTTCCTGGTTCGCTTGGTTATGAGGGACGCTGAGGGACGACGCCGACACTCGCAGCAGGAACAGGCGCCTAAGAGCTGTGCTCTAAAAGAGAGAAATCCGGCTTTAATTGTTTTAATGAGGAAAGCAATGTCATCCTGAGCTTTATTTCTCACAGTGGGAAGAACGAGCCGGAAAACCCAACTATTTCTCCTTGTTGCTTGCCATTTTCCAAGGCACTAGTACATGGTTGTCAAAAGTTCACAGAATGCTGCTTCCTGGGCACAAGAAAAAAACACACAAAGGCACATAACGGGAAATGCAATTTTAAGGAATGAAATAAATGCCTCCAGGATAAGCAGGAGGTCTAGCAAATCCCTTTTTCAAACTTCCTTGATTTTTTCAGATTTTAGATGACTTGCAAAGTGAAAACATGCGAATGCAGTTCACCAATTGGAAAAATTGGGCAATTACAAAGAAGCAAAACTTGGGGGAGGAGCTTACACCAGTATCAGGAAATAGGCTTTTGCTCAATCTTCCACTTGAGCATGATTTAAAAAGTGACAGACAACCCTGAGTCAAGTACCAAGAAATTTAGTCTGTGATATCACACCTTAGATGACCTGCGTACCACCCTTCCTTCCTGCCTATGTAGTACCTCATCAACCTTTTACTATCTCCTGATGCATATCACACCCCATCAACCCCAAACACACATTTCAGGCAAGCCTTGACAACACGTTAGCTGCTTTGTTTCAATGAGCTAAAATCTGTTTTCTCACAGCAGCATGGTGCTCTTTGGCTTTCTCCACACTAGCACTAATAAGTGAGGAAACCCCTTCTGCGTCTTCTGCAGGCCCCACCAAACATGGTGGAGCATTGCACTGTGAAGCAATGCTATGGAAGAGGACGTGAAGATTAGGACACACATGAAGCACACACAATCAACAGTTGGATGACAAATGCCATGAAGCGGACAAGGAATGTGCGCTTGTTATGATCCCATACCTTCATGGCATCTCACACAAAATAAAAATAATGTCAGCAAAGACTAAGTTGGTGCTATTGGCACCCATCAAGCTGAAGAAAATGTGTGCCAAAGTAAACAATCTGTCTATTTGGTGGGAAGTACATCGGACAAAATGGTAGGCGTCTGAACGCTATGACAACACAACTATGTCTGCAAAACATCACTGGCATGTGGGAACCTCGCTGCACAATGCTTGAGCTGTGCTTGCCTGAAACAACGTCAAAGAACTACCGTCCCCCAACTGAAATGCACAACAAACTAATATGTTAGCGCACCAACCGTAACACTAAGGAACAAAGAAATCGAACTTCTGAGAAAGGAAATTCATGCGCATGAATTAATGAGCTTATTTCTCCTGTTTACAACAGAGAGGAAGCAGAGGCTAAGGCCGTGTGGCCTGACAAAGGTTTCTGCTCCTACAACAATTCGGCACACAGCAGCATAAATCATACAGACAAACCAAATTCAAATGGAGTGTCGCGAGACAGAATATTCCTTTCATAAAAACAGAACATGCCTACAAGAAATATGAGAATCCAACAGAATACAGTTAAGGTTCATTTTGTTTCAGACCAACTAGTATAACCTTATGGGGATTGAGGGAGGCGCCATTGCGCGAGCTTCCCCTGTTCTGCCGTCCCTTCCCATACCCGCCCGCTCCCAAACGGTTCCAGCGGTGGGCCTCCACACACGGTGGTTTGCAGTGAGGGCGAGGCGCTGACGTCACGGCGGCCACGTTTCGGCTGTTAGCGGCGGAGTGCGGGGCTCTTTTCTTCTCCGGGGACCAGCACACGGTTTCTCCTCCACCGCTGTTTACAAACATGGTGGAGGCATGCTGCTCAAGTTGAGGATAATTGGCAGAATCAGTGAAATCTGAATTTGTGAAATTATGAAGGTGATGATCTGTGAATGCAAGGTGTGACTAAAAGAAAGTGCTTCGCGGGCTGGAGCATATCAACTCACATTCAGCCTTGACCAAGGTGGAGTGAGCTACCCGCGACCTGAAGTCGTCTGGTTATGCAAGCTGCTGTGTACTTTCGTCGAATTAGCGCTGCAGTTCGCTGAAGTTTATCGCTGTGGGAAACTGGGCAAGTTCCTCTCATGTGCTGTGCTTCCACACCTCACGGTTTGGCCACTCATGTGGTGTGCAAAGTATAAGGACCTTTATCAATGGCAAGAGCTTTGTGAGACATTCCTAAAGAAGTTCCCGAGACCCCTCCTGGTGAACTGGGATGGTGACCTTACCAACTCATTGTAGAATGTGCTCAGGCTTTCAAGAAAGCCTTTCTCCCGCAAGGTCCTGCGTTTGTAGAGAAGACTGCGCAAACCTTCAACAGTAGTGATGACATAAACCTTTTTGACCTGTGCTCAGAATGAACAAAACTATGTTTTGCATGTCAACACCGCATTATAATGTCAGTTCCATATCTGAAGCTGTGCTTCCTTCACGACACAGAAAGCAACCGAACATACTCGTAAAGCCGCTGCCTTGATGTCATCGGTGTAAAGACACACGAATAGAGCACATAAGTGACTCAGTCATGCAAAGAAAGAGGGGTTAGCAGATTTTTGTTTGTATGGAACACAAACACAACTATGGCTACTGCTATGCTGCATGCTCAAAACGTGAGACATGTACTCTGTTTAGAAGAACTTCTTGCTGGGCGAGTTGGTGCATAGCTGTATCGGGAAGCGTTGCGCGTACAAACGGACAAACACAGGAAAAAGACGTGAACGGATAGAGCGCAAACTTTCAACTGGTTTTTTATTTGTGTAGAAGCCACATTATGTAGACTGCTAACTGATAACTGATAACTGACTGATAACTAACTGCAAAAAGAAAGCGCTTTCAGTTTTCTTTACTGCAAAAACCCACAAGGACTCTGTGCCGTTCAGAACTAATTGTCAGTGAGAAGGGTTCATGGCAATTCCTAATTAGCCAGTACATGCAGAAACATTTGAGTGCGTTACAGGTTGAAGACCCATTCGCCACAAAGAACTCTGGTGATGTTGTGCATTTCTTGAAGTCCAATGCTCTTGTTAACTACGTATTTTCTGTTGATGTGGAGGACTTGTTTTATTCGGTACCTCATGATAACTTGTTTGTTGCCGTCAGAGAATGCATTGAAAGGAATGGCGAAATAGAATTTCAAAACTCCACTGGGGTTGCAGTACACAGCTTCATGTCCATCCTCGAATTTTATTTGCAGGCCACCTTTATATCTTTTAACGATGACTTTTACATTCAAAGGAAAGGTATTTGTATCGGTTCCTGTGTCGCTCCGATCCTATGTGATATACTTTTAGCTGCTATTGACAATACCCTGAATCATGAATTTTCTAACCAAGGGGTACTCAAGGCTTTTAGGTATGTCGACGATTTTTTAATTGTTTTATCCAAACAAATAACCTTGACCAACGCGGATTCTGTGAATAGCATTTTAACGCTTTTTAGACAATATGGCAATGGTTTGACTTTTACTCACGAACTGCCAACTAATGGTTTGTTGCAGTTTTTAGATATTAAATTACAGATAGTCTTGCATCATATCTGCTGGCATTACGCTCCACGAGCACAGAAAGAGCTTCTTCCATATGATTCTGCGCATTCAAAGATAGTTAAGAGGGCAATTGCAAACTCGTGCCTGGAATCTGCTCTCACAAAGTCTTGTCCGCATGCAATGCATGACAGCTTCTACAATCAGATTAACAGGCTGAATTCAGCCGGCTTCCCCTGCGAGGTCATCACGGCTGTGGCTGAGAAACTTCTTAAGAAGGTAAAACAAGAAAAACGCGGCAGCAGCACTGAGCGCCTGCTCAGAAAGAAGACCACGGTCGTGCCATATATGCACAAAGTCGCCCACAACATAAAAAAAGTGGCCAACAGACATGGCGTCCCGGCGGTTTTTTCCGCTCCAAAAAAGCTATCTGGGTTATGCCCGAGGATCAATGGAGGACTTCGGGGAAGCGGTTGCGGAGTGAAGCATGCCGTCACCCCCTACACATGGAGCAATATTTCTGAGCTCAGCATGACTTTCCATATTTGGCCTAGCCCACGTGGCTGTACAGTTCATAAGCTGATGATAATGACTGCGACATGACATTCTGCTGACCTGAAACCTGCGTAATTTTTCCTAAACAATGCAAAGCCTGCAGAACAGTAGCAAGTTGAGCGAGTCGGTACATGTTTACCTACAGTGCAAACAAATCAGACTGCTCCATGGTCCTGGCACACAAGTCAAGTACAGACAGCCCACTGGCATCTTGCAGGCCACCGTGGATTCAATCCAGGATGGCACACCAGTGCGAGGCCATTCACAAGATCATCCCAGCAAAGAGAACACGTGTCACATTTATCATGCACGTCAGTACCAACTCAGAATGCTTGGACAGACCAGCCGTGTGACGGAAGCTGTGTGGGAGGTACAGGGTGGTATACGTGGCTCAACACATCTGCTAGCGAGAGTGCACAAGAAGCACTCGTTTTTGCCCCTCACTTTCAAAGAAATAGCTGCCACATTTGCGAAAATACTGGGAACTTGCAGCTGCAACTGGCAGCCTTAATTAAGATGGCTGAGCAGCGACTCACAGTATGTACATGATGACACCCAGGGACCACATGTCGCAGGACTTGTCATACCGTTCAGGACCTAGGACCTCAGGAGCTGAAAGACAGCAAGTGATATGGGCAAGGCTCACTTCCAGATGGAAGGTGAAGAAAAGATGAGGCAGTTAGATCAACTGTGAGCAGCACAGAGTTCAGCATGCAAAACGTGCGCAACACAGATGCTTATAGAAAATTCCTGTTCACGCAATAGATTTTGCTGCAAAGGATGACTAAAACACAAAATGACTGGCTGTGTGGCTGGCTGCACTTCAAGGCTTACTGAGACGACAAATAAATGCGTGCTCCAAATCAATCACAGCATATACGACAAGGACGAGAGAGTTTTGGAAAGTGGAAACTGTTAGAACGACATACGGACAACAAACTCTTCGTAACAATCTGCCAAGGCTACTGAATAAATTGCACAACGAAACCAGTGGATTGGAAAATACCTCTTTGAAAGCTCTGTATAGTTATTTCTGCCTGCACTAGATTTTTTTCCCTGGCTTTCGCAATTTTTTATTTTTTTTTCGGAACTAACTAGTCCCATTGCATATATTCTTGTTACTTTCGTTTGTTTAGTCTGTATGAGAAATGTTAATGTTACGGCTTGTGTTTTTGATTATATTTTTCTCGCCCTTGTGTTTTTTCGAACAGTTGCGATACCGTTATGCCTACCATTGCTCATTTGTCCTTATTGGTTGGAGATGCTTTTTTCTTTTTCCTTTTATTATGCCCTGTTGTTAGGACACAATTTTTTTTTTGTTCTTCATTTGCTCTGCATGGTTTGCGATGGTTAATTTTGTGCAAATGGCATTTGCAAACAATGATGTACTGCTTCTGTGTGTACTAGCGTCGCGCAAACGCCAATGCGGGGGCCTGCGGCTTCGTCAAGCTGTCCATGTGGCAGCTTTTTCTGCATGCCCCTCGCGTCATGTACTGATGCAAATAAACATCATTGTCATTGTCATTGTCAATGTTCAAGTCAAAGGCAACAACAGCTGCACAGCAGGACTCTCTCAAAGTGCTTTGAGAAAATT